>NC_089767.1:36772008-36869508 GCF_040412425.1 Macrobrachium rosenbergii
CGGCTGATGAAGAGTTAGAGGAATTTATTTCTGGTGATAGAAATTCATTTCTCGCTATAATGTGGTTCGGATTCCACAATAACCTGTAGGTCCCGTTGCTAAGTAACCAACTGGTTCTTAGCCACGTAAAATAAGTCCAATCCTTCGGGCCAGCCCTAGGAGAGCTGTTAATCAGCTCAGTGGTCTGGTAAAACTAAGGTACACTTAATTTTGTGGCCCTTCTCCGGGTCCAGGGACGCTTAGGATAATAATCATAAGATGCTGAGCAATGAGCAAACAAACAAACAAACACACACACACACACAGAAAGGTTAGATTATTCAATGCGAAGGTGGCTTCAAACGGGAAGACCTAAGACCTAACAGGTCAAAAACAAGAATAACAACCCAAGGTCACCCAAGAACTCGAGGTCCGTTCCCGAAGCGACACTTTACAGACCGCGACAGCAACACCAAACATTTTGACGCCGATCCTCAAGATTCTGACGTCCGTATTTCAGATATTGACAGTAACGCTTAATAATTTGACAGCGACACTTCATATCCCGACAGTGACGCTCGAAGATTCGAACCAAAATATTTCAGAATCTGACAGTGGCGCTTCAAAACGCCGACAGCTATCATCCACGAGGCTGTAATTGCATCTTCTTGGGTTGATCGCAAGGAAAAGGCTTTAAAACCCAACATCTTGGCCCACAGCAACTGCAAGAGGTGCTAACACAAAAAGGCCCCTACTAAAGGTATGAACTAGCAAAACGCGGACTCCGCAAATCCCGACTGACATGATGAATGCCATACCTGACAGGGCACAAACCTCTTATCTCTTCAGGGATAAGAAGACCAGAGAAAAGAGGTACTGTGAAAGAGGAGAAATATTACTTAAAATAGGAGAAGGGGGATGAAAAGATTATAAGAGAGTACGGATGAAAATAGTAGACTTTGATACCGAGGAATAGCAAACTAAACATGTTGACACAATTATGTTTTGTCATTAGATACTTTATACCAGTTACATGCAGTATTATTATTATTACACAATGAAATTATGATTATTATTATTATTATTATTATTATTATTATTATTATTGGATATGAAAAAATTATCAGCTCGACAAGCACGTTTCCATACAACAGAATACCAGTTTGTTAACAACAGAATACCAGTTCGTTAAAAGCTGAAAATAAATAAATAAATAAATAAATAAAGGCGTAAGGTAAAATATGGTTAACATCAAAGAGCCACACTTAGCAGAGTCAATGTTTACATTTAGGCAAGAGACAACGCTAAATGACAACATGAATGAGTAGGTAATCGTAGACATAAAAAACATAAAGCGTAGGGGCGTCATGGTATTGCATTTTAAGCTACGAGGACGACAAAAGGCGCCTTTGGTTACTGTGTAAACATGGTCTACAATTGGAAGACGACAAGGTTTTATTAACTGTGCAAACACAACACGCGTTTACGAGGAGGTAGAGAACAGCAAAAGAACTGTGAGGTACTACGATAATCAAAAACTCTCTCTCTCTCTCTCTCTCTCTCTCTCTCTCTCTCTCTCTCTCTCTCTCGTTTCCTATTTATTTCACTGAAATGAATCAATGCTATTAGACAACAAGACACATCAACATCACTGACGATTGCTGACGTGCTTATTTGGAGGACCCGGATGCTTATAGTATTTGGAGAAGGTTAAGGAATAGATCTGATACGACTGGCAGTAATTATACCCAACTACGAGCTGTGGCTCAGTTTACATTTCGGCTGAAAATAAACATAACTTGACTAAGAAAGAACCCTTCCCGGTACGACTCAAGAACATAAATGAGGAGTCAACTCTCAAACTTGTACTTTTTTTGGTGCGGACTAAACAGTTCCACTTTGCTTATACAAGATAGCTTTGGCTCTTACTTTCCAAAAGAAAAGACAACCCTTGCAGCTGATGTATTTGACAGCAAGCAAAGCAATGAGATAATCAATATGCTTCATTCTTGCTTTAATGAAGCTAAACTGTTTACCTTAAGTTTTCGGTCCCGTGAATTTAAGATTACTTTACTTGACTTTGATGCTTTTGGAAATGTTAGCGATCTAAGTATTTCCCCTTTCTCTCTTGTGAAAGTGATTGATTACTTAGCTCCCAAGTCCACTGTTATTTTTGGCCAGATCGCATAAAAGGGGTTCTTTTTGCACATGTTTGAGACTGGTTATGTTTCTCTATTAGCTACACATGGCTGTGGTAGCTCTTGCCCTGAAAAATACTTCCCAATTTCCATAATTCACACTGCCTGAAGTTTTTGAACGTCTATTGATAAAGCGTCGAAAATGTAATCATTCGCAAGGGGTGGGGGTCCTTGTGGCGCCTCCTCTCAGTTCCCAGTGTCTTACAGAAATCCTGAGATTGTGGTCATGAAGTCTGCATGACCGGCCTTGACTTTAGCGCTCCGTTTGACTGTGTTAATCATAAGGCCCTCATTTTCGAAAATGATGAGAGATGGTGGAATATTTCTTCATATTATTATTAATTTTCTGTACTAAAAGATTGCGAAGATTAGTTCTTGATGAGCTCTAGTGTCTACAAGGAATGTTGTCTGGTGTTCCTTAGGGTAGTGTTCTTGGCTCATTATTTTTTTATCACACAGAACAATATGAGGTTTGGCCTTGGCAACTAACACATTGCTTATGCAGATGATACTACTGCCTTTGCATCTATCTCGGCTCCTGAGTATATACCTGTGGTTGCTGACTCTCTGAACTGAGATTTAGCTAAAATTAGTGCATGGTGCAAATTGTGGGGGATGAAGTTAAAACCCTAAAAATGGTAGTTAGTAGGTATAGGATATACGATGCCACTCACCAACACCCAGACATCTTCACTGACATGAACTCATATAAAACTATAAGTTTCATTCTTGGCTGCAAATTCAGTTTTGAGAACAATCCGGTCTATCTCATCCGCAACTGCACAACACATCCTATAGAAATTAAGTCTATCGAGATTCTTGGAGGCCTGTCAATCCTCAGGAAATCTTTTTATTCTTTTACTATATCATGTTTTGAATCTCTCTCCCCCTTTGGTCTTCAACAGCTGACTCACATCTCAGATTGTTGGACAAAAACTTCTTATCCCTGATCCTGGTGTTAATTTCTGGCACAGTCATTCAATTAGCTCATTGCGCAGGATGTATATAATTTTTCATAATTCTTATCAGAGAGCGAGAGAGAGAGAGATTGTCCAAGCTGTATGTAAGTTTTAATAAATCTTATCAGAGAGAGAGAGAGAGAGAGAGAGAGAGAGAGAGAGAGAGAGAGAGAGAGAGAGAGAGAGAGGGAGAGAGAGAGAGAGAGAGAGAGAGAGAGATTGCCCAAGCTTTATATAAGTTTTAATAAATCTTATGAGAGAGAGAGAGAGAGAGAGAGAGAGAGAGAGAGAGAGAGAGAGAGAGAGAGAGAGAGAGAGAGATTACCCAACCTTTATATAAGTTTTAATAAATCCTATCAGAGAGAGAGAGACAGACAGAGAGAGAGAGAGAGAGAGGGGGGGGGAAGGGGCGGTTAAAAGCGCTTGTCACTGCAGAAGGCACAAAAAAAAAAATCTGCAGCCTCTCCACAGATCTCACTTGACTAAGCACATATTGGAACTTGTGGGCGTACTGGTAGAAGTGACAGCGAACTGCAGGTTCCTCTTTCTCTCGATCTTAATTATTCTGTTCTCATCTCTAACAACAAGACTTACAAAACCCTCCTCTCTCTCTCTCTCTCTCTCTCTCTCTCAGTGTTTGGGTGCATGTTTGTCCATATCTACTTACCCATCTCAAGAGCAAATACCTTTAATATTTCTCTCTCGTTCAATCTACTCATCTATCCAGTCCAAATTCTTCAATCCTATCCCTTCAGAAAAACATATTACATACTTCCATCTAGGTTAACCTGTTTGTTTGGTTAACATCCTCCGAAAATATCGCTCTGTCAGTAATGAGATTCCGACGACAGATCACTCAAAGGGGGGAGGGGGAGAGCTTTTTTTAATTCGTCGTTAAATATCCCCCAACCCCTTGCAACAAATACTTACTAATGTATATGTAACAGGCCATGTTAAGCACAAGTCTGACAGTATAATTATCACACACCTCCAAGTTACGCTAATTCGGGCTCATGAAAGATTGTGCTTCTTTGAGTTTATTATTATTATTATTATTCAGCGGATGATGGAACAAGCATTGTTATTATGAACATGTAGCCACAACGGTATCCGTACCTATTTATCAGCCTACCAGTGCGTCAGTCTCTCTCCTTCTGCCCCCGATCTGCATATAGCAAACGCGGGTCCGTCCAGCCTCTACGCGTTTACTCCAGGTTGTAAGATCCGCCCGATAACCAAATCACGAAAGTAAACAAACATCCGGCTATATTTAGCAACACTAACATTATCTGTTTCCTGCTGAAGGCCAAACAAAACGAAACCGTAACATGACGGACTCAAATACCCATATCATCCCCACTTTCGATCCTCCTTGGCACCGTTTACTGCCACGAATTCTGCATGTTTGTTTGTTTGTTTTGGTTGGTGGCTTCTCTCTCTCTCTCTCTCTCTCTCTCTCTCTCTCTCTCTCTCTCTCTCTCTCTCTCTCCAAACGCACTTGACACATCTGCTCTTGTGTGGGTGTCGGGAGGTTCAGATTTGATTTTTAATCTCTAGCTTCGGTGGGAACTGCAGTTGTCAACTAAAGTCAAAGCATGTACGTGTACGTACAATTAAGTGTTACAGTAATAATCATGTTGCCCTCTATCTCTTCTCAGATAAAGTTCATGGAAGGAAGCGTTTGAGATCCGAAAAACAAGAGGTGGTGATGGAAGACGACACTAGAGGATCACTGGAGAAATTACAATATGTGGTTGCTGTTCACGCAATGATAATGATAATGCTGTATCACAACAATACGGGGTTTCTGCTCATGCAATACTGATAATAGAATAATGATAATGTATCACTCCTTTTGACACTGCACTGCCATTCGATGAGTTTATTTTGAGCAAACTCAGGGTCGAAACCCCCAGGTGAACATGCCTAACGGGTAAGAACTAAACCTAATGTTATTTTTGTACGCGCAATCACAGTTTTAATGCACAGACATCCCTTGTCTACAGCGTAACTGACCAATGCAACAGGACTAGCACACGAATCACAGACTACCGTCGTCGACGTTCACAGAAAGTCATGCCCGCAAAGACACTGAAAGAGTGAACAGCCAAATAAATTATTATTCTCATGCCACAGCACGATTCTGTATTGCATAAGAACATCGCAGAGGAATTTCATGAAAACTGGTATATTTTCGACTACAAAGTCGCATGGCCTACATGCAGTACCGATTATGATGAATGCGTGCACACACATTTTATATAATATATATATATATATATATATATATATATATATATATGTATATGTATATATATATATATATATGTGTGTGTGTGTGTGTGTGCATGCGTGTAAAATACTCGTGTAGGACACCAAACATTATACCGTCACATTCAAACTAAGGAAAACGTTAAGATTGATATATGATCAATTTTCAGTTTCATATACTTTCCCCTCCCCGCCCATAAAACCTTTCTTTCTACGAGAGAGAGAGAGAGAGAGAGAGAGAGAGAGAGAGAGAGAGAGAGAGAGAGTCCTTTATCGCCCCTTCAGTCGTCATATAAATAATAAAAACAGGAAAAGGAAAACAGAAGAGCTCGTGCCTAGACGCATGCGCGGTTCGTTTCAAGGGACATGATGGCCGTTGAATATTTAAACGCTAGGTCTATTCAGTACCCGTCAGTCTCTTTCTGTCCATCTCTCCTGACTCCATGCATGAGGGCTGAGCTATGCCCCTAAATGCTACCCCTGGCATCTCTCGTTAGCACTGGCAAATTACCCGGGCGGAATTAAGTAAAAAAAAAAAATCTCGCTGAGGCGTGAGACCACACGCAGACGAACGTATCAGATATCTATGGGAGATACGCATGGCGGTTTTCTTTATCATTTCCACCCATTTGCGTCCTAGTTTCTCTCTCTCTCTCTCTCTCTCTCTCTCTCTCTCTCTCTCTCTCTCTCAAGTATATATATATATATATATATATATATATATATATTATATGTGTATATATATGTATTTATATACATAATTAATTTATACACGGTATACATAAAATCTATGCGCATTTCTTGGGATAGCAAAATGGACTTGTGGCCAAAATTCCTATCCTGTATTGTCAACCCATTTTCGACACACAAACAAAAGCACCGACAATCTATTCCGCTGTTTTTAGACTAATATATCGGATTATTCTCCATTTCTGCCATTGGTAAAATTCGTAAAACCTCCGTACTCATCGACAACAACAATAATTCGCACCCTTGAGTAAACGTTCCCTTAAAAGACCTTCTTTAATATTTTCCTGCATTAATAAAATCTGAGGCCTCTTGCGGGGCTGAAAATAATTTTGGATACCAAAGAGCAATTTCATACATGCAAATGTTGTTCTGCATATACACGACATGACTGAAGGCAATCAAACATCTCTGCTCATGAATCAAGTTTAATTCAAGCATTTAACAGGACTCAAAACATCAACCTTGAGGTCCTATAGCTCAAGGTCGACCTTGGAATGATCAGGCTTCTCAGAGCTACCTTGAAGTTTGAAATTTCATCTGAAGCTCAACACACACAGAAAATTAATCAAGCAGAACTGAACTTCACCCAGCATCAACGATTAGGAATCAACGCACCTCCGCTTGTAGTCATTTCGTGCTTACGCTCCGAAGGGCATGCCATGTTAGCAGGAATGAATAGTTCCCCCTCCTATGACGTCAGTCCACTGATGACCTTGGGAAGCCCCTAATGAGCGGGGCATACGCATACCATGATGGGCTAATTGATCATTAACGTGTAATTAAAAACCGTTACATCTCCCACTGGTGATATGCCAACGAAAGCCCATTTCCGCATCCGGCTGGGTCGCATATGAGGGCAGCGACTGTCACGGGGATGATGAATTTGAATTCCTCTTAAATCCAAGTAACTTTCGCCTCATTTCGTTCATTTATATTCACTCCTGACTGCCCTACTAACACCGTTTCAACTGGCGTTATGACTTTCATTCCCAACGTTCGTTTTATTTGTCAAAACTTTAAAACATAGACCTTTCCCTGACTTGAATCTTGCTGAACTTAGGAGTCCTTTGAAGTGGCTACTCTAAATATCTTTTCCGTCACTGTTTTCCAAAAGCAGCACCGTTCAACTACAAATAACCAAATGCTAAAATGTGAGAGAAAATGAAAGAAGACAAAACTTTGCCCAATCAATGACTACTATACCTATTCCGTCGAATTCATATAATGGAACTAAAATTTAGATGCATATATATATATATATATATATATATATATATATATATATATATATATATATATATATATATATATATATATATATATATATATATATACAAGGTTTGTTTCACACTATATACATACATACATACATATATATATACACACACACACACGACTTATGTTTCATGCACAAGGATTTACGGTGCAGCCACAACCGATAATTTCAGCATAATCCTGTAAATTGTTTGAAACTTCCAAGTGGTTGGAATATACCACTGAGAGGCAATGCAATTTTGTGTATGTTTCAGTTACATGAAATCTGAGACTGAGGGTTCAAACATTTATCAGAAATTAAATAAAAGGCGCTTTAATTCATTTCAACCTGCCGAAACTCGCCAAAGATTTTCCAATAAATAACTCAAACTAAGGACTCCAAGTCTATAATATGACGAACAGCTGCAGTGGTTTTTTTTCCTTTTCTTTTCTTTTCTTATTGACAGCTGACGGGATTTCGAAGATTCAACCCGTTGACAACCTTCTGACACCGGCCTCATGTTCGTTTTCCTTTCCCAGTCCTCCGTAATCCCAATAATCTCTGTTTTAATTTCTTGCATTCTTGTGAATCCTCCTCTTCCTTCTATAACAGGCTACATGAGTAACTACAGTAACTCCACGATGACAACTAGGATTCTAGTACCAACAGACCCACAACACGTTTAAGCATATATACACACTCGCGCGCAGATATCACACACACACAAACACAAACACACTATATATATATATATATATATATATATATATATATATATATATATATATATATATATATATATATATATATATATATATATATATATATATATATATATATATATATATATATATATATATAAAATATATATATATATATATGTGTGTGTATATACATTATATATATATATATATATATATATATATATATATATATATATATATATATGTGTGTGTGTGTGTGTGTGTGTGTGTGTGTATGCATATATATATATAAAAGACAAAATCATTTAAGGAAAGAGAACAATGGAGTACTGCACGGCCTTTCGACTTCTTGTCCTTTACTTAATCTGCTAAGTAAAGGACAAGAAGGCGAAAGGCCTTGCAGTACTCCACTGTTTCTCTTTCCTTCGTGGATTTTGTCTTTATTTATATATTCATCACGTTCCGTATTTTCGTGATTCAATTATACATATTTATATGTATATATGTATACAGTATATATAATATATATGTGTGTGTAATGTGGATATATAAATAAATATATATATATATATATATATATATATATATATATATATATATATATATATATATATATATATATATATATATATATATATATATATATATATATATATATATATATATATTTATATATAATATATATATATATCATTGTGAGTATTATAGGTTACAAAATGCATGAAATCAAAGTAAATCGACAAAATGAAATCAACCAAATACCAAATGCCAAATAAAAAAAAAATAGTCAACAAAAACAAAAGAATATTCGAAGCATTTTCCCATGTTTTCCAAAAGAGTTCCAGATTTAACCGAAAATGCTGTAAAACAAAAGTCAAAATATCTGTTATCCGTTGCAGCCAAAAGTCTCGTGTTGTTGGGCGTAGCCGAACATTGCAAGGATATCGAGAAGTTTAGAGGTCAGCGTTGCTATTACGAATGCATGTGTATATCTGGAAAAAGCGGATCAACAGATTATATATGTATGTATAATGTATGGGTATATACCGTATATATATGTCTGTGTATACATGTACATATATATATATACTATATATATTTACATATATATTTATACACATATTTCTATTTATATACATACAGTGCATACAGGTGTGTACTGTGCGTGCAGCCGTTATGCTGGCGTCTGCAAGCATATCCGTCTGTCTGGCCATAAATCCATACACCTACGTGCGATTACTGTATGCGAAGCCCCTGGTGAAGGCCAACAGGTCGAGTATCCCAAAAGCTCTTATCTAAACCAAGACGTTAACAAACTAGACGGGGTAGGAAAACACACTGGGAACTAACCCGAAAGGCAGAGTAAGAACCACCAATTAAAACATTAAAGAAATCAGTGAAACTGACGGAGAGAGAGAGAGAGAGAGAGAGAGAGAGAGAGAGAGAGAGAGAGAGAGAGAGAGAGAGGCCAAAAGAGTAATGCAGCTGTTACCCATCATCACAGAGTAGGGAGTGTCATTCCTCCAAGTCAACGATGACTGCCCAAAACAATAATTTACATGCAGAGGCAGGGAGCATACCTGATGACAGGCAGAAAGAACGGCCTAGAGAAGAACGGCGGGTCGTTTATTTGATGAATTTCCTTTGGAACTTCTTCTATCGAGAAGCGAGGCATCTCTATATTCATACTTTTTTCTACGTAGTTCACCCTTATCTATAGCCCCGTGCATTCTTGCACTTCTTGATTGTTATGGACTTCTTAGCAGTATCTCTTTCCTCCTTTCCCCTAACACCAACGAATTATAAACTCTCTTCTCCCGCCTAAAGTCGTTCATTCTTTCCACATGACTGAACCATCTCAAAATACTGATCCATCTTTTCACCCACAGCAACCTTTTTACAACTCCTGCATACGTCCACATTTTGTCAACCTATCCGTGATCCAGAAATACAGTGACTGTACCACTATGCATAGCAGTGGTAATGCTATCATTTTTCCTTGCTCCAGAGCCCTACGGATGTTAAAGGTTTGACTGTCATTGGCCTAAAGAGAGGAGGCTCATCTGCAATTCTGGGGGCATATTCTCCCACCAAGGGATCCACCACCCTTAATTGTTTTATCCTCTGTCTCAATCTGTCAGCCTTGATTGGGAACTTAACTTGGTTTTCTGGGTGGTGAGTTAGCTTCTAACCAATGAAACACAAGGATCAACACAGGCAAAAAAAAATATATATATATATATACATATATATATGTAAATATATATGCATACAATATATATATATATATATATACATATATATATATATATATATATACATATATATATATATATATATATATATATATATATATATATATATATATATATATATATATATATATATGTACATATATATCATAATGATCATCTTCACCAAGCGAAGACATAATCATCCCTTCAAACGGCCGGAGAAAAGAGAGAGAGAGAGAGAGAGAAAAAAAACATCAGATTACATCTCGGAAATCCATCCATCCCACCTGTCCGTATAACCCGCCCGACCGTGCGGACGGTAAACCTTTCACGCACACGCACCCATGTCCCTGGCGCGTATATCTGGTGGACATTTCTCGTCTAATCTCGTGGCGATCAGGATCACACACAGCGGTATGTAGAACATCCAACATACGGTTGTATCTCGCAGCTTATCAAAGTCTTTCGGGATCGCATACCGTTACGTGTGGCTACTGACTACCAAGGTCCGAAGAAAAGCTACTACAACGACCCGAGTCTGGGTCGAAGCCTCTTTCACCGCCTTGAAACGTGGATGGACTTAACGATGAGAAGAAGCGGGGAGGTTGAATTATGTAATTAACAATTAGCGAGACGCTAGTTCGTGGCAATTTCTCCCAAATGTGGGAAATGCTACATGTGTATCTCCTGTGGATGAGAGTCCTATGACCTGTGATCAGAAAAGCGAGAGAGAGAGAGAGAGAGAGAGAGAGAGAGAGAGAAATTAGAGTCCTGTGATCTGTGATAGGAGTAGCAAGAGAGAGAGAGAGAGAGAGAGAGAGAGAGAGAGAGAGAGAGAAATTAGAGTCCTGTGATCTGTGACAGGAAAAAGAAGAGAGAGAGAGAGAGAGAGAGAGAGAGAGAGAGAGAGAGAGAGAGAGAGAGAGAGAGAGAGAGAGATTAGAGTCCTGTGATCTGTGATAGAAGCAGCAAGAGAGAGAGAGAGAGAAATTAGCGCCCTCTGCTCTGATCTGTGATAGGAAAAGCAAGAGAGAGAGAGCGAGAGAGAGAGCGAGAGAGAGAAATTAGAGTCCTGTGATCTGTGATAGGAGTAGCAAGAGAGAGAGAGAGAGAGAGAGAGAGAGAGAGAGAGAGAGAGAGAGAGAGAGAGAGAAATTAGAGTCCTGTAATCTGTGATAGGAAAAGCAA
Source organism: Macrobrachium rosenbergii (assembly GCF_040412425.1). Classification (NCBI taxonomy): domain Eukaryota; kingdom Metazoa; phylum Arthropoda; class Malacostraca; order Decapoda; family Palaemonidae; genus Macrobrachium; species Macrobrachium rosenbergii. The sequence goes on from NC_089767.1 coordinate 36,783,547, forward strand.
GAAAGAGAGAGAGAGAAATTAGCGTCCTGTGATCTGTGATAGGAAAAGAGAGAGAGAGAGAGAGAGAGAGAGAGAGAGAGAGAGAGAGAGAGAGAGAGAGAGAGAGAGAGAAATTACAGCCCTGTGCTCTGTGATAGGAAAAGCAAGAAAGAGAGAGAGAGAGAGAGAGAGAGAGAGAGAGAGAGAGAGAGAGAGAGAGAGAGAGAGAGAGAGAGAGAGAGAGAGAGAAAGTGGCCTATGTGTGTGTGTGTTTTTGGTACAATTTGATCAGGGGCAAACTCGCTTAATTAACAGACTGAATAGTTGTCTTTGTGCAACAACTGCACCAAAGCTTGCCGAGGCGGTCCTTCCCCAAGCAACGAAATTGCAAGAGTACGACGGGGCACCTGTTCGTGCATCTCAAAGTAGTTTCAACGCAAATCTAAATGCTGTAGAAATGTTTTTCTCCGTTTAACCTAAGACTATAATCTTCAATGATAACCCTCATTTTCATCAAGGAGGTTTAACCTTTTACTCCTCTAAAACATTACTTTGTGCACACACATGCAAGTTATAAGCGTTTATCCGTGTACTTCTTACAAGTGAAGCCCACTGTAGCGTGTATGAATGTGTATGTGTATATACAGTATGTATATATATATATATATATATATATATATATATATATATATATATATATATATATATATATATGTATGTATGTATGTAAATGTATGTATGTATGTATGTATGTATGTATACATGTATATATATAAAATATATATATTATATATATACATATGTATATATATATATATATATATATATATATATATATATATATATATATATATATATATATATATATATTGGGGTGTGACTGGTAGCATTCTCAGCTGCCAAGCAACTCGTCCCAGGTTCAACTACTTGACAAGTACAGGTGGATGGACACACTTATAAGAGAGCATAAGCCTGCTGACCTAGAAGTTGAATTAGACCTGACAGCTAGACAACTCAAGTGGTCACAACTGAAAATAAAAAAGGGCATGGGGCTAGCACGCTCATCCCAAAAGACTTGTTCAGACAGGAGGGTTATAATCTCTGGTGCCATCCCCTCTAAGGGGAAACGCAGTGTGAAGGTAAAAGACATGGGGCCTCCAGCTGTGGCATATTCCTATGTATGACCTTGACTTAATTGCAGTCGGGTTTGGTAACGGAGTACCAGACGCGCGCGCACACACACACACATGTGTATAAATATATGGTCACATATGCTGTTTGGTACACACACACTCTCAAATGAACATATCTCACTACACACACACACACACACAGAGAGAGAGAGAGAGAGAGAGAGAGAGAGAGAGAGAGAGAGAGAGAGGGAATGGCCATACATTTTTGCCCATGAGCCCCGTACTGCAATATGTCGTTAATAATGTTTTAAAAATTATTTTGCAACGAAATCTTTTTTTTTTATTAAAGTGCCAGTAAATGTAGTGGTTTAATTTTACTGACCTATTACAGTTTTATTCCCATGTTTGGATCTGAATAGGGCTTACAATACTGCTAAGGGAAGCAGAGAACAATAATAAATCATTCTGACTTAAATTTGAAAAATTCTACGGCATTGCAGATCACGATTTCAAGTTATTTCTGGAGGCCGGATTTTGATGGCAGACATAAAAGTCAAAATAACAGAATTTTGGAATATCTTTTAAACCCTGTGTGCCCTAAGACAGCAGAAACAACTTTCCTATGAAAACACATAAAAATGCATCCTAATCAATAAACATGTTCCGTGCTTTCCCTGAGGACTGATACGCCAAATTATTTAACGAAGAATTAAGAAATGCTTAGTACTAAGAGCTTCGTGCACTGAACAGCACCCTTGCAAAGGGGGAAGGGGGAAGTGGGAGGGAGGGGGAGGGGTGAGGGGGAAGGGGAGATACTGAGGCGTTACTTACGATCAACAACACGAGCTAAACAGCCATTTACATTCAGAGCTCGGAAAAACAAAACAAACAATAAAATATACAAGCAGTTTAATCAGGGACTTCCATGTTATTGTTACTGTAAAAACAACGCGGCATTCTCCAGAGTGTTCTTGGTGCCCAGTTTTAACAATAGGCACTAAGTGTCTCGGGGTTAAAAGCTGTTAAACAATTGATGCGGACTCATCCATGCTTAAACGCTAGCCAATTCGAACCAGGAGCCACCTCCCGATCGTCCTTTGGAACATTTCAGCGGGTAAAACGTTAAAAATAAAACAAATAGCTGTGTAATGCTGAACAGTACGAAGCTCACTGGACTTACATCAGTTACTTAGTTTAGGAAAGCCACGGCAATATTTAGACTCGAATTCTACACGCACACACTCACATAGGTCTACACCTATTTAGATTTCCTAATTCATCTTACAATTTGCTTGAATGATTATTTCTTGTTCAACTGCTATACTAACAATAAGTAAAAAGGGCAACCCAAAGAGATGAATAATTAATAATAATAATAATAATAATAATAATAATAATAATAATAATAATAATAATAATAATAATATACCGCCACTGTCAATTTTAATAATATTTTAAAAGTACGGTAACTAGAAGTCATGCTTTTACATTTTAGAATCTTCAGTTCTTAAAATAACCCAAGGCATTTAACCTATACAGTTTTTGGCATGAGAGCACTTTTGAAACTGGTTTCACTTTTTCAACACTTACAGCTTCATATTGTCCACTTGAAAGTTATTTACTACAACTAATATCACTATTAGTAACATTATCATGTTCTGGTGGAGCACTTATCCTAAGGATTATTATTGAAAAGCAGGAATTAGTTTGTGAGATAAGGGCCCTTTCTGAAGAAAATTTGGTGATGAAATGTCAAGCTAAACAGTACGTGCTAGAGTCGGTAGAGCTGTGGATTAGTACTCGGGCACCCGCTAGGCCCGAGTTCGAGTCTCCGACCGGCTGATGAAGAGTTGGAGGAATTTATTTCTGGTGATAGAAATTCATATCTCGCTATAATGTGGTTCGGATTCCACAATAAGCTGTAGGTCCCGTTGCTAAGTAACCAATTGGTTCTTAGCCACGTAAAATAAGTCTAATCCTTCGGGCCACCCCTAGAAGAGCTGTTAATCAGCTCAGTGGTCTGGTAAAACTAAGGTATACTTAACTTTCCAAAATGAACGATTAGTACCAGTATACAGAACAAGGCGCGAACACTCTCCAAGGCATTGGAATCGATTGTTTGTCTTGCTCTGGTAAACGACAGAACAAGATAAACAATTGTTAAAAGTGAATGACAAGGTAGCTTATAGACCGTAGACTACGAAGAGTAGGCTACAATGAGTTTTAAAAACTTTGGTCTTAAACCCAGATAAATGAGACGAGTTGAGTATATGTTAACCTCTCGGCTTGCATAAGAAAAAAGCATAGATGACGAAGCATATAAACACGTCTGCTAATACCACTGGTCTCTCGATCAGTGTGGCTGAGAAACTCTAGGTCTTCGTACTGAAGTGGTTATCCACCAGTGCCAGGTAACAATGAGACAAGAAAAGACACGGGTGATCAAGCTGACGGTAAACTATCAGATACGTGGTGCCTTACCCGGAAGGAGACGCCTACAGTAACCCTGCGCATCAGCAGTTTTCTCATGCAAGCGCAGATCTAGTTCACAAATCATGCAGCGAAGTGTGGAAACGCAACTAGGTAACATGCATCAGCTACAACGCTCGATAATAACTGAAAACGTTCAAGCCTGTTAATGTACGCCGAGCTCATAACAAATTTGGATCTTAGAACACTAGTTTAGTTGTTTTTAAGAAATTAAACATTGTACAGTATTTACAAAACCCATTAAACCTAAAATATATATGTAACCTTCTCTACCGTTCATTTACTTCTGTAGTACACTAAATGGATTCGGCAACAAGGGGAGAAGATGAACAAAAAGCTAAACGATATGAGAGAGAGAGAGAGAGAGAGAGAGAGAGAGAGAGAGAGAGAGAGAGAGAGAGAGAGAGAGAGAACCTTCCACTTGCCACACTATTTAGTTTTTTCTCTTTATTGCTTAGACCTTACCCTGTGAAATTCTCCCGCATATCCTTAACATCTACAGAGTCAAGTGCTAGGTGAATAATTTTCAGTACGGTTGAAGTCCAACCACTTCATAAGTAACAAAAACAAATGTTGATTTAGGCAGTTCTGCAAGCCTAGTCCATGAGCATTCAAAACATGCATAATAATTGGGGTGTTGGTGAGGGTCAGGAGAGCTGACTTCTGGCAAGTAAAGTTAGGTATGTTTAGATTAGGTTAAGTTAAATTAAGGTTAAGCCGAATTCAGCAGAGTAACCCTAGTGCAGGTATGATTATGCTGAACAGGTAAGCTAGACTAAGTATGTTTCAGTTTGGTAAGGTCAGAGCACATATGACTAGGTTAAATAATGTTGCCTATGCTATGGAAATATAAGAGCTTAAATAATTTCTATGGAAAAATGACAGCTTAAATAATTAAGGTTATTTTAGGTAAGATAAGATTAACTTCGCATATTGCACAGTGCCAGATGCGTGGATAATTTTCCTCCTCTTAGGCCTATGTTCGAGTTCCCCAATAACCTATCAGTCTGCACTGGAATTAAATATACCTCAGTAGTGAATAAAAAAAAAAGCTTCCAAGATGATTCTTAAAAACAATTATTTATCGAGACCGAGCTTTACCGAACATTCAGACAATGAATACTGACGTGACCGGTAAAGCAGTAGGTCTAACCGGTTGGCCTAACGAATGTATGAAATTGTTACTTTCCCTTACATGCTCTATACGGCTTATAAAAATACATTGATGTGGTGTTCAGGGGGCGTCCTTTCTTTGCAATATCATATTTTCATAAGGCTATTTTGGTATTCAAATTCTTGGCTTAGGCTTAAGTGGTAACATACAACTTCAGAGACTATTAACCTAGGCCTACAATGCATTCTAACACAGGCATGGTGGAAATGGCTAGTTATACGTTCCCTCTGGATAAAACGGCGCAAAATGATATGAGGAACTAAAGCTGACACTTGACTACAGCTATTAAAAGTATCAAGAGCTGTCATTTGAGATAAAAGTACCTAAAATGCTCCTACATATCTCCCCCTTATCTTATCAACGAGCATCATCTCACGCTCCTTCCGGGTACAATGTTTATTTAAACACGGAAAACAATATGTGTCACCTTTGCAAAAAAAAGTAAATATGTTAGAAAATAAGTAAAACTAAAGTTCATGACACATACCTTTGGTTAACAAGGCCGGTTTTAGATGTCAACAGCTGTAACTAGGTCTAGGGCCACGTGACTCTGGATATTCTCAGTTTTATAAACTTCTAAATTCAACTTTGACAATTTATCACACCAGTTGCATTACCTGCGTATGATTTCTTTACATAAAGCTTTCTAGCACTTTTACGAAGTTATTTTCACAAAAGTGAAGAAACATGGTTTCGTATTTTGTTGACATAAACATTCGATATAGTGAGAGACCATATACGAAGTCCGGAGTTCAGAGCACTTCACGAACACCTCCAATCAGCTCAAAGAGTTGAGCTATACTGAGCGGTCGCTCGGCATCGGCGCTCTTTTCATGGCTCTTCTTTCTGTCCTGACTTGAAACTGTTGCTCTCTCGCCAACCAGCTGGTTGATCTTATCAACACATTTTTTTCCTTTTTTCTCTTTCTTTAAATGAAGGTTCAAGCATTTTTGTCACCTAAGTGACCACATTTCGAATGACTAAAAAAATAGATGAGTAGGCGCAAGCTGGTAGAGGATTTACAAACCGGTACTGTATTTTGAATTCTCAGCTGTCAGGTGGCATGAAATTAAAAAAAAAAAAAAGACCTTACAGTCTGATACATATAACAGTAAATAACAATAAAGTGAATATGTCCCTCATTCATAATTTATTCTTGAAAACATAGAATGCAAAAGCTGGGAACTGTAGAGTAGTTTCCAACCAGAAATAGATTAGGCGAATAGGAAGGAAAGCAACCGAAGAATGCAGTAGGCCAAGTGTTTATCTTCAGTAATTCTCTTCCGAAGTTCATTCCCATTTAATAGCTAGTACTCTAGTCTTGTACATCTTTATTTCACGAGTAAATAAGAAAAAAGTGCTCAGGAATTTTTGCAATTCACTGGTGTAATTTCTGAGAAAGTGAAGAAAGACTTATTTCAACGTTGTGGCCTAATTTACTCAGAGTAACATCGCAAAGAGAGTGTTCGCTAGAGAATGCGTGTAAGACAAGCCAGTATTATCTATTGACATTTCAGTTTCCTGAAAATGTCAAAATCTAGAAGCCACTGTTCGTTTTGATTGATGTTTCCTGTTCGCTTTCGATGGTGAGAATTGCTTATCTGTGATGTTTCTGAGTTTTATCAATATTTTTTACTCTCTCTCTCTCTCTCTCTCTCTCTCTCTCTCTCTCTCTCTCTCTCTCCTCTCTCTCTCTCCCCTAAGGGTGGTTACCTTGGAGAGAAGAGGCAACTATCACTGCCACAACCGCACATGAACTGTTGAATCATGGATGAGCCCCTGTGCAGCAAACTTCCACATTAACCACTCCCTACACCTACACAGAACGCTCATCAGCAACACGTTGAGCCCTTATTCACACAATGCACCATTATCCATTATCTTGCACATACTTTCGCTTCCTGTAGTCCCTCCTTGTAATCCATCTATTCATCCCTTTCAAGGCCGAGTCTCCTTACTACAAACATTTCCGAAGCGTGTACCCTGGTGTGCTTCTGATCAACACTTGGGTGGGTGACCAGTCAGAACTACCAAAAGCGTTGGCACGTTTTAAAAAGAACAAAAGACTCTCCTATTCTGCAGGAGCTGCGATGCTGACGAGAAAACACTGGAAGATAATTGTAAAATATAAGACGCACTTTATTTTGAAAACGTAGAAGGGCCCGCCAGAGAGGGAATTATCCCTGTGGAGGGCTGTATATAAAACCAAAGTGAAGTGAAGTGAAACGTAAGACATTCGAACATCCGCAGGGCGGGACAAGATACTAATAACATCGCTCTGAGAAAATACTCGTTGAAAAACTCTCCTGAAAAACTCTCCTGAACCGTCTTCTTCCAAAGGGGAAAGACGTGTTGAAGGTAATAAAAAATTAATAACATATAGCCGCTAGCCATAATTACAGGGTGTTTTATAGAAGCACCGTGCAATTATAGCCTATTACTTAATACACCAACTCTCCTGAGCCAACACATTTCGTTGTATTCGCGAAGTGAACGAAACTGCAAAGAATTGTGTGTTTCTTCCCGAAAAGAATTCAGTCTGTTGTGCGTTCAAGGTATTTGGATAAAAACGCTTATTTCTAGAAACCCTTTTTGCACTATCTCCTCCCCTTGCAGATCCAACATCCATCGCAAATGACGGTATCCGACAGTTTTACCAGGAATGGCGATGGCAGTGAACGCTGGAGTCTCTGGCGAGCAATAGGATGCGTTGTAAGTTCTGCGTTGTAAGATTGCATCGACCCTTTGTAGGATATTAAGCCCCTAGTTGTGAAATCTGTTTGCTTTCGTTAAATCTTTCTTATGTGATTTATCAGTATTTCTTTCTGCCATTTATTAGTATCTAGTCTATATATCATTGTTCTTTGTAAACTACAATGTAGAGTTTTGACAAGTCTTATAGGCCTATGCTGTTGTAGACCTATAAAGTTTTATAAACTCTTAAAAACTATAATTATCCCATTATTTCCTGAAACTGTAGGAAATAATGGGACAGTCATTTTAGTTCTTAAAACAGTTTATAAAACTTTATAGGTCTAAAACATTATAGGTCTATAAAACTTTACAAAATACTCCTTTTTCTTCTTCTGTCAAAGGCTGACTTTCAGTTAAGCTGGTACATGATAGTAATCTTGATTTGTGCAGTTCCCTTTCCTAATTTCTAAAAGTTTTTCAAAATTTAGTTCTATGGCATAAAAACTAACTATCACAACTTAGGATTAAGTTATTGAAGTTTACTGAGAAAAACCACGGCACATTTTAAGTATTTTGTATAACGATGCTGCTTTCTGCATTAAATACTCTCTCTCTCTCTGTCTCTCTCTCTCTCTCTCTCTCTCTCTCTCTCTCTCTCTCTCTCTCTCTCTCTCTCTCTCTCTCTCTCAAATGGTGTGAGTACACATGCATGCATCCCCGTCTTAACAAAAGAGGTACTTTGTAGTAACAGATTTGGATTTTTTGTATGTTTATATGCTTCTCTCTCTCTCTCTCTCTCTCTCTCTCTCTCTCTCTCTCTTTCATTCCTGATGTTATGGTAATAGACTTCACTTTCTCCATCATTAGGGGATTAACGTTAACCTTAGCCTACACTTGCTGTTACATACGTTACTTTTGTTCATACAAAGTTCCCTGTCGTTTATTTATTTATCACCAAATTGGCAGTCCCATTTGTTTGTTTTCACTGTTTTCTGTATTTCTTTAATCCAGTTCTATTGATAAATTCGTGAATAAAAAGATCAGACCATCAAAAGATTGACGAGGAACAAATACATCAACTAAAATCACTATAGCCTCGTGAAACTGCTGAATCTGAATCAGTCTAAAAATATGTGAAAAGAACAGACTCACGTAGGGTTTTTGGGGCAAGTGAGAAGCATAAATTTTTCCTCCGCGTACGTCTCATTGGCTTCGTGTTTCTCCTGAGAACAGGACAGACAAGAGTGGTTATTGAAAGCATTCTGAGATCTCTCACACCCCGTCATTATGCTATTATGCAATAGACCGATCTTTGCCCGAGGCCTGGCAACTGTCTTCCTTGATCAAAAGGCTGAATTCACAAGACCAAATTTGCCAATCTTAGTTTAAGAATTTTACGGCTTCTTCTTCTTCTTCTTCTTCTTCTTCTTCTTCTTCTTCTTCTTCTTCTTAGAAAGGAGACCAGAATCTTTGTATCGTACTAATTTGACTCCCAATGCCCAGTTTGAAATATCCATAGAAACATTATAGAAAATGAAGGAAGCGTTCAGTTTGTAGTCGCATCTATAAAATAGCACCAAAGATTTTTTGTAGTATAAAACGAATGAATTGATAAAGAAATCAAGGGATTTAGAGCCTAAAGGATACGAATACAATAATTAGTGATTCGAGGGTCAATTTTCTGTATATATCTAGCTTATAACTTAGATGTCTTATTTACAGTTTGTTGTCAACAAAACTAATAAACATTCAGTTTGCAGACTTTTGTTTATTCAAGTGTCAAAGTCAAAAGTAGCTTAGAATGTTGGATGTTGTGTTGAACTGAAAGATAACATCTAAAATCAAATGAAATTCCGTACATAAACCTATTTCAAGACTAGAAAGATATATATCCTCGTTGAGCGTTGTAAATATTTAAACTCTACGGGGTTTGTCTACCTCCTGTGGTTTTCTAAGTTTTATCTTTTACTTTTTTTTAAACCGCGAACTCGCGTGACTAGTGATGAGATATATTGTTTCTGTTTGAGATAAACAAATGCTAACTTTTAACTATTTGTCTTTTGCTTCTGATTTTAAAACTATACCGATAGCTAATTATGAGTGGTGACAGACAGCTCATGAAATGAAGTAAGAATACAAATAATCTCTATGAATTGTTACCTAAGGCTTGAGATCAGTGGTTCTTGACCTTTTTATTACCACGCCCCCCTCTAAGAGTTGGTCCCTCCCTCCACGACCCCCTTGCATCTATGAGTAAAATTCCCTCCCAGATTTAAAGGAAGATGAAAAAAAAAAAAGAATAAATTAGTGAGATACTTGACACTGCTTCTTAGCGACTCTTGTTGAGAGAATAACGAATATAATTAGAAAATTTATCATTTTTCCATGGGGCTCGCGCCCCCACCCCTGGAAATTGCTGACGCCCCCCTAAGGGGGAGCACCCCAAGGTTGAGAAACGCTGCTTTAGATACTACGAGAAAGGACACATATCCAGATACTAGGTAATATCTGTCTATAGGATTAGGGGCAAATGGAAGCTCATTTGCTACAAGCAGTAAGGTGCATGAAAAAGAAATATTATATACTGAACAACTTGAGTGCTGGCAGTGCCTTTTAGACAAAAACGCCCTAGGGTTGTCACAGTTTCACACTGAAGAGAGAATTTAGGAGACGCGATACTGAGAACCAAATATTTTCAACCTATTTGACAGGAACACCTGATTTTTAAATGGATTTGTTTAAGGTTAGATGTTTCAAATGAACCTGCTCCTACTTCGTAAGATGACTTGCATCTGTTTCAAACCTTGGTCAAGAGAGATTCCCTGTGAACACTTCGTATGCAGAAGAATGTGATAAGAATGGTTCAGGTTCAGTGCGTATGAAGATGCTCAATAACCCCCAAAAGAAGGAGGATTTAAGGATGATGTAATTCCTAAGGATTTCATCCATACTTTTATGGTTAGAATATCAGTCAAACCAAACAAGTAATATTTTGTACCTGGTATTTGTTTATCACAATAAAAGTGGTTATTATTACGATGTAAACTTCAAGATTCTAATATATAAATATATATATATATATATATATATATATATATATACATATATATATATATATATATTATCACATATAATATATATATATATATATATATATATATATATATATATATATATATATATATATATATATATATATATATATATATATATATATATATATATATATATATATATATATATATATATATATATATATATATATATACATACTGTATATATATATATATATATATATATATATATATATATATATATATATATATATATATATATATATATATATATATATATATATATATATATATATATATATATATATATATATATATATATATATATATATATATATATATATATATATTACTTTTATTAATTAATTTTTTCCATTTTTTAGTTACTGTAGATTGAAATTATGAAAAAACACCAGACAGCACCACATAAACCATTTTTTCCTTTTGATATGGCTTTCTCGGAAACCAGGTAAGAACTCAGGTGAGTTGCTTTGTGACCATACTTTTGCATCGACTTTCAGTGAAAATCAGTGTTAACTTAACTGTGAATATCTTTGGAATATTTGAGGCAATAAATATTGATGATTAATGCCAGCACCTAATTATAATATGTGCTAATGTGCATGCTTGTATGTGTGTGTGAAAGAGAGAGAGAGAGAGAGAGAGAGAGAGAGAGAGAGAGAGAGAGAGAGAGAGAGAGAGAGAGAGAGAAATGGAAACATTTATTTTATATTGATGTCTATTGTTTATATTTCTTAGAAAATTTCTACTCGTTGCAGTTATCAACCCTCGAAAATGGTTTCTCCTTGTTTACTCTCACAATCATAGGTCTCTACAAGGTTTTTCTTACGTAATGTGTAATCTGTAAGTTTCACAATAATTTTAAGTAATAAAAGCACATGTTTTGAGACTAACATTATCTGAATTTAACTAAGAAGTCTAAATTTGCCCTTTTTACACTTTGCGGATATTTCCTAGCTTTAACGTTAAAATTAACTTCATATTCACCTCAGAACGCATTAATTTATAATTTTTGTGGTATTTTATTATTTACATCAATACGCAATAATGTTAGCTATTCTCCTAAATAGGAGAGTTTTAAGAATCCTTTTATGCCACTATACTCTGATCCTAACGCCAAAAGGTAGAATTGTGTTGTGCCGTATCCGAACAACTCCAAATATAATTTTGTTTTTCTTCTAATAAACTTTAAGTTACTTTATTATTAGGAAGGAAAAACCTTTTAATCATGGCTTCACCACCGGAAGAAGATGCACTTCAAACGACAGATGAAGAATACTTGATATATAGAGCCAAGGAAGCTCAAAGCAAAGATCCATGCGCCGCCAAGTGCTGGATGATAACTGCCCAGGTTCTGTTTCCTAAGAACTTCGGCATACAGGTAAAGCGGGCTTAGTCCTTATTGCAGGACTTTTCTTGTTATTATTTTATTTTAAATTATGGAGCGAATGCAAAGCGAGGGCTCAGGGCAACTGTAGGCTTTGTAGGCATTTCAGACTTACCTTTACCTAACCTAACCTCTGGCGCCGTGCCCTAACCTGGGGAAGGGAGGGGGTGACCTCAAGTAAGTCGTGACCCCGCCCTCTACATTCTGCATTTATTTTATTTTAAGTCAGTATTACATTTTGGACTTGTCCACACACCCTTACTTTGGTTCCCCGGCATTTTGCCCCCTCCTGTGACTCCTTCCCCATATAATGTCACTGTCAGCCAAATGGGGCTGTCAGTAGGCTAAGGGGCCGTTCTAAAATTGCGTAACACTTTTCTGGGAAATTTTTTACCTCCCTTGTCACACCTCATAACACATGTCCAGACCCCCCTAAAAAATTATGTAACATGAGCTAGTACCCCAAAAATTATTATGTTTCCCTTTTTTTAATGCAATAATATATTAAAGTCTAGTCTAAAACCTGGGAATTATTACCTTTAGGTTTTTCTTAATACTTTTATGCTATTAAAGAATCACAGATAAATTTGAAATGATGACAGCGAGGCACATTAACAGATACATTGGATAGTTCACACATTTCAGTAGTGACAGTAAAGCATGAAAATATAGCAAGTACAGTTACATGGATGTAGCCTGACATAAACTAACCCAACTTAAATGGCAGGTCCTTACCTGGTTGGAGAGATCTCCCTGACTTAAGCTGATGCAGAATGCTATAAGTTATAAGAAATTGAGGGAATGTGTCCTAACCTAACTTAGGATGCCCTCTTGTTTGTTGAGAGTAAAGTGCATTTATTTATGTTATTAAGGACTATACTGTGATTACTTTGGATTTGTTTTGATGGTGGTATTATTATTTTTCAGTTTGAAGTCTACCAAATTGAGAAAGCAGCAAAGAATGTGAAAGAGGCAGCAAAATGCTTGGGAGTATTGTAAGTTTTGAGAAGTGTTTCTTACTCTATATGAAATGTGTATTGGATTTTAGGACAGTAATTTATAGTATTGATATTTCATGTTTCTGTATTTGAAATATGAATAATTACGGCTGTAAGATTATTATGCAAAGGCCACTTGGGCAGGAAGTTTTATAACCCAGGCTTGGGGGAAGGAAGGAAAATAATAGGATTGAAAAAGAGGCTCCTAACTCCAAAAGTAATAACAAACCTACGTTATCTTTAAAAAGTTGGTAGATTATAGGAATTGAGGAAAAATGAAGTATGTTTGGGATAAAATTGCAACCCTTGAAGCACGCAAAGTTTGAACATAATGTAACTGAAGTTGTTCAGACTGTGGTGTATTTCACTGAATTTGGCTGATTATATTCAGACATTAGATGTCAACCAATAGTTAATTAAATGTAAACTTTAGTTGTTTCAAGCCCAGCCCATTACCTTTAACAGCCTAACGTAGAAGAGCAACATGGAGGAGTGCCTGAAGACCCTTCATTTCATTTTGAATGTATAGTAATATCTGAATTAGGGGTAGGGATATGGCTGTGTAAGAGCATGAAAATTTTCAAGTGTTCTGGTGTCAAAATTGCTCATTGAAAGATCCAGCCTAGAAAAGAATAATTTAAGCAAATGTTAGACTTCTGTCTCCAGTAATTTTTAGAAAAAGAGTTTCTTCTGCATAGAAATGTTAGGTAAATTTTTATAATGCATAATCTGACCATCTACTGCAAAGAGATTCTAAAAAATTCTGTGTTTTCAGGTTACGAGAGTTTGCTCCAGAACCTTTACTGTGGCGGGAAGTTGACACAATTATGGCAGCCTTAAGGCACAGCTCACCTGAATCACAGGGGACTTCATTCTTGAATTTATTGTTTAATATGCTGCCCAAAGGTGAATTTTTATGAGTACATTAACAGTCATTCTCTAAAGCTAACTTTAAATTGGAGAAAATTGGGTAGAATTTAAGACTGGGTAATTGATAAGAAAATTGAAGGAAATGTATATTATATCAATTATAGTTTTTAAGATAAATAGGATACAGTTTTCCAGAATATTCCAACACATTTCACTTTCTGTTACTGTGGCTTCCTTACTCTCCTTGGTATGTTATTTTAATTTCCTTTGTATTGAACATTGGCAAATAAACTTCCTTGTGAAAGGCTTACATAGTTTGTTTGTTATATATGATAATATTTTGAAGTAAGTCATTATTGTAAAGTTACAGTGGCAAGTTTTCTCTTAGAATAATGTTCATGCAGTTAATTAACCTCATATTGTACAAATTTGTATTACTTTTTGAGTGAACCAAGAGATATTGTTAATCAAGAGAAAGGAAGAGTTTAAGATATACTGCTAGGGGATCGCACTTCTGAATGTGCCATTCGTTATTCCTTCTCTCAGCTAGCTGCTGGGCGAGTTGTAATGTTTGCAGTTGAGCCGTACTCATGCCATTGTGTCTTTCTTCCATTATAACTTTTTCTTAATAGTAGAATTCTTTTTTCCATTTTTTTTATAATAGGCTATGGGAATGTTTCTTTTTATTTTTTGGGGATATAACATCTCAAAGCATCCTTACCTAAATTATGAAATGGCTTATTTTATAGTCTTGCTATAAAAAACAGTATATTTTTTAATACATAATGAAGTTTATTTTCAAATACAAACCCAAATGGCCCACCATCTTGCTCTACATTCCAGTTTTCAAAGATTGCAAAATGAAGAATGAAGTAAGCTAACAGCTTTCACTTACTGGTTGAATGGTGCATGCATATTGAGTACCTGGGAAGATGGAGAGGGAGAGTACTGTATTTGGTAAACAAACTTGCTAAAAGTTAGGGGTTTGTATTTTCAGAAGCAAATTGAGCTTTATTTACTAAAGCTCACATCCAACTTCTCATGTACATTCAGTCAGTATATGACTTTTTTTTATTTGTTATAGATGTTCAGTTAGGGATGGTATTGTCGGCTGCTGAGCGTTCGCAAGACATGATGACTCGGTGCCGGCTGATGTTACTCCTGACGACCACATTTCCGGAAACAACTGCTCATCATGGGGTATGAATATTGCACAGTATTTGTGTATGTTCTATATTTGTCTAGGGTTCGTTTAATTCTGTATAATTTTTGTACAATATTGTCTTTTGAATTTGGTTAAATTCCTACTAGGTTTGTCTATGGTGGGTAATTAGCTAAATAATGCAGAATTCATCCTTTCCATCAAAATTATAATTATGGGGACTTGAGTCTAAGGAACTTAGCCTGTGAAGAGTATAAAGGGAAAACAATGTCTTTATAAGGTGGCAAACTATTATCCACATAATGTGGGTTATGTAATAACTATTTGCAGCAGTGTGGTGCCTCTATTAAATACTACTAGCTGTATTTTGATTTAGTAAAAATTGGTGATTGTTAGCAGGTCTACAACCACTTGTTGATGGGCATTATGATGACTTGAATGTAATCTCTGGTGTTCCCCAGAATAGTATTCTTGCCCCATTACTTTTTATATTATGCACAGTATGTAGTTGTTGCATATACAGATAATGATACTTTATTTGTATTCAAGCCATCTCTTGAGTTTAGACTTGTGGTTACCGAATCTCTTAAGAGAGATTTAGCACCTTAACGAAAGTCAAGTTATGATCGTTAGCAGGCCCAGGAAATTGGATTCTGTACTCCACCAAGATCTTTTCATTATCAGTGCTTCGTTAATTGCACACAACTCATTTAAAATTTCAGGTTTCATTCTGTACATTCTTGGTTGCAAATTCACTGTCTTTCTTATTAGCCTTGGATGACCTAGTAAAAGTTGGAATATTATTGGGATCTTATGTAGAAAATTTATTATTTGGGATGAATCTTACCTACTGTTGAAGAGAGTGTAAGCTATCTTTAACAGAAGTATCCAAATTATAAATTTTGTTTGAAAATTTATATATTTACTTTATCATACTGTTTATGCTAAGCATTCGTTTTTGAATTTCAGCTGAAGTTAGTCGACAGTTTGTTAGCAGCTGAAAAACATTGTTCTGGGCCAATTAATCCTTTCCGACGTATGCTTGGTAAGTTTAAGTCAGCTGATTTTTCAGTTATGCTTTGAAATAGAGAATAATATGCACAAACTTTTTAATATATTGTATATTGTAGTTTTGTTTATTCAAAGTGGAGGCAGATAACTTCAGTACATTTTTTGAACAGGTAATTGATCAAGAATTCATGTTTGCATAACAAAAAATTCCATTTACAGTTTTAGACCACAAATTACTCTGTAAATTTCCAGTTCAAAATATTTTAAGACTTAAAGTTTGATTCATGGCTAATTGAAACAGTTTATAAAAACTAGTCCATTGCTTTTCAAAACATAAATGTTAAAATAACATTAAGTGATACACTGTTGCAACTAGGGAGTGGTAATACTGCATGTTCATGAAAGAGGGGGATCACACAATAATCAGTGTGCATTGTTATTCACCAAGCATGAGAATAAAATATGATGATAAAAAATGTTCAATTTCAGTTTGCGAACTACTGCCCAGACTTCTTCAAACACGTGGTTTAGAAGTAAGACCAAAGACTCTCCATAATTTATTATCCAGGGCAATTGAATTCTATATAGCATATGTAACCACGCCTCCTAAGGTTATGCAGGTAAGGAAATGGATTTAAACTGTCATCTGGTTTGCATAAATAATGCTCAGGTTGTCCTTAAAAGTAAAGAACAACAATTAGTCTAATTAAGGTATGAGTTAGAATGACCTAGTTACATTGTTAGTCAGAGGTAAGCATAACCATGTAATAGACAGGTAGTAAATGTTATTAATTTTAAATTATTATAGGGTATACTGGATGGTGATAGCAAAATTGAAGATCCCTGGCAACAACTTTTCTCAATTGTTCAACTTATTGGCTGGAATCTTGGCTGGGACTTATCATCGGGATTTGTAAGTACCAGGTAAGTAAAGTTACAGGTGAAGGGATAGAATATTTCTTAGCCCTTGACAAGGCTACTGTTAGTTTGTTTTAGAGAAGTTTTTATCAAGTTTTACTCCATTAATTACTCTTTGTCTTTCTCATGTACTCATGTGTAAGTGCAGTATAGGACATTTTACCCATTTTCAAGTGCTTTCCTCCTGTCATGGTAATACTTAACAGATCTTTCCTTTACTCTGACTAAGGCTTGCTTTGGCACTGATAAAAGGTTTCATGGCCTAGGCTATCCTAGGAAGTATTATGTGTAAATATTTTAACAAAAAATGTGTTAATGGGTTATTATCTTGTATGAAACAATAATAATAAACAATAGAAAATGTGCAGTTTCATGTTTAGAGCAAAGTAGAATCATATTGTATTGTCTGTTTATTCATATCTTTTTTATATATTTTATTAGTAACAGAGAACTCATCTTGCAACGAATTCAGAGCCTTGTTGAAGGAGGGGCCCGTTTGGGTGGGCCCAAAGGGGAGGGGGGAGAAGATGTGCGAGAAGTACTGTACACCACTCTCACCATTTTCCTCCATGCTCTCATGGATTACACCAAACGACTGTACCCAGACTTCAACGAAGGTACGAAGAAGTCTTACTGAAACTGCGTCCCATTTTAAGTCAGTTACTTTTGTTTTTAAGTAAATTACTTTTTGATTCAGAACTTACACAACTCTGAAGTTTTGTTTTACAGATTCTGGTTAGAGACTAGGAAGAATACCAAGGTGCTGTGTGGCAGCTGATTTGCAATGTTATTTTTAGATATAAAAACATATAGGTACCCATCACTTAATGCCTAGAATGCTTTCTGGACTGCCAGATTGCAATATGTTTTACATTGCAAACAATAGCTTGGGTTAACCTTGCTTATGTTGTATAAGTTTGAATTATTTTGTCATTTGTTTGGGATTTATAGGATTGCTGTTAGTCTAGCTTATAGATATTTTTCAAGTCTTCATTAAATTGATGGTACTATATTCATGTACATTTGAACACTAAGAAGACAGATGTTAAGTGACAGATACCATATTTATATACACTGCATATATATTTTTAATTTTTATAAAATTGGAAATTTTCTGTTCCATTACCCTTCTAATACCAGAAAATAAAATCTTGCTTCTGCTATGTATGTACTTTAGATACATTTATCAGCAAGATTTTAGAGATCTAGTGACTTACATTACCTGTATTTACCTATGCCTTTCAGAGAGTAGTCTCTCATCGAATCCTCCCATGACACTAGTTGAGGCATTTGTGTCTCCTGAAGTTGACAGAGAAGATTCAGTCATTGTGCCTCCTAAAAGATCCAGGCCGTCTTTATACAGGGCACAGAAAAAGTGCCCATTGAATATAATCCCCAATTGGGAAATGGACGCCATTCACGAAGATCCCACCATTCCGATTATCACAGTAAGTCGTCCCACTTCAAGTGCACCAGGTGGACAGCCAAACACTGGTTCCATGGTGGGATTGGCTGTAAGTGCACCAGCAGGAATTGCAGCCGGTGGACTGTCGCAAGCTCTTACTACTGCTATCAAGTGCTGGGATCTCCTCAATTCGTATGAACAGCTCAGGGCAGGTAAAAAATACATATGATTTCTTAGATGGTCTGAAAAAACTGCTGATGAAACACTGTGCCTTATGTGTTTTTTATATTTAGTTCAGTGTGAATTAGTTGTGCAATGATACACGAGTTAGAAGTTGCCTATTGGTTATTCTCAACTTTTCAGAATTTGTCCGTTTACTGGATAGCTTGGGTACAGACCGTTGGTGGTGGTTACGGGTATTCAGAACAGATGTCCTGATATATCAGGGCAGATTAGCAGAGGCTGCAAGAGAACTTCGTCACACACTGACTCACCGAGGTCCACAGATGCCTACTACTTTCATCAGCACAAATCTGAAACTTGCATCAGTGTTGTATGCTCTTAATAGCCTCTCTGTAAGTACTATAAAATGTATTTTGCATTTGCATTTGTTGGTGATTTTGTTTACGAATAATAACAAGTTTTGTTATCACAAAGCAGTTACAGTATTTTCTTGTCTAGTATTTTAAGATTTTTGCTAGTGCATCCATTACGTCTGCTTGCTGCCAGTACAGTAATTGTTACTTAATACAGTACTTGTATTCTGTAATTACAGCTGTTTTAGGGGACTCTAAGCTGTTAACTTTCATGGAATTTTTTGAACACTGGAAAGTTAAAAAATTTTGGAGCACAGTTGAACACTTCTTAACTCACATCACAAAGCTTCATGCCATAATCATTAATAATAGGTACAGGTACTTTTTTTCTACCCAGGACTCCTCTATTCTCTTTCATAAAAGTAGAGTTATAAGAACTGAAAAGTTAAGTAGTAATCATATGCCTCTGGATTATTGGTAATGGCTGTATTTTATTGATGATGATGTCTCATTCATATTAGTTTTTTTTAGTTTACAACACTTGATAATAAGGATTAGGTTTCATGTTAATGTAAAACTATTTTTTATGACAGAGTGCGGCTGAGGCAGTATTAGAAGTGGTGAATCAACTACCGGGGTGGGTGCCAGGCGTTGGGGGACTAGCCACAGATCTGTGCGTTTCAGCATTACCTGCCAGGCGTCATTTGCACGTACTAGCACTTACTCGACCACAGTGTCTTCAGTTTGCCACCACTCTTCTCATTCATTCTCTCCGTCAAAGAATATTTGTCGACAAGCACTCGGATGACCTCTGCATGGGTTATCTAATAACTCTCCTTCAGGTGAGTTCCAACCAATATGTAGTTGCTATTCTATAAGGTATGTTTGCCCTTCGTTTATATGATGAATCAAGTCAGATTCTTATTTGATATACTGCTGATATGGAAAATATAAAATGAGACTTATTATTTAGGTATGTCTGTAAAGTGAGATGGTAAGGCAAATTTTATATCCAAGCAATTTAATGATTCTTCTTTTGTTTTGGCACTTGACTTGGGCTAGCGATAGATATAATTGCCAAGAGCTATTGTCAAAATAACTGAACAGTAATCAAGTGCTGTGTACTTATAACTATGGAGAAGCATATTAATTAAGATAATTTAGCATGTAGAAAGCCAAATTATGTTAATTAAAATTTTTTATTTCAGATTCTATACTACCATGGGACATGAGATACTGATGGTTATTTTAGTCCAGTAATCTTTTTCAATTTCTTTTATCCCCAGTATGAATGGCCTAAATACATCAGTATATTTGAAGAGATCTTGATTATAATTAGAAAGCACGGAGGTTTCTCTTATCCACTGTTCTACAGTTATGTTACTACGCCTGATATCCTGGAAGAATTCATGTATTTAGCCATCAAGGATGGCGGAAGTCTACAGTTGGATATCATACCAATTAATCATTCCAATAAGTAAGTAACAAGATGGTTTGGTGATCTAAACTTTCAGTTTCCATATAACTAGAGTGGATACAGAATTACAAAATTGTTGACATACAAAGGTTTATTATCAGTTACTGATGTATTTCATTCTTTTTTCAAAATGAATTGTTTTTTTCTTAAAAGATGAGAAAGAGGTTTATTAGTTTTAAAGTTGGATTTATTGTTTAAAGTTAGAAACTGATGAACTTTCAGGCAACAGCGCACGATATCAACGCGAGGAGTTGACAGGGACCTGAAGCATGACTTTAAAATGGGAATGAAGAAACTCATGTTGCGTAGTTCGGAGTCAGTAGAGACTAACATTATCACGTTCTTGATACGAGAGGGGTCCTTAATTCATCAAAATCTCATGTGAAGTAAAGTTTCTAATCTTATCTATATTTGTTTGATGTTTCCTGTGAGGTTCAGGTTTGTAGGAAGGTTGGTTGTTCATCGGTAAAAATTAAACTTTTAGTTTGTTTCTTTCCGCCTTGCGATGGAAATATTTCAGTAATTCTGAGATCTGTTTAATGCTTATGGTACCTTTACTTTTTGTGGGTGTTGATGCTAATCGTCCATTATTTGGTGTTTACCATTAGCATATCCCAATCACTTTTATATTGGTATTTTTGCATTTAGGTAATTTTAACGTGAAGATTTGGAACTTGTTACACTCAGAGAAATATTCTGTGAATTACTGAGTATGATTAACTTATATTTGTAAGAAAATGGATAACATTAATTGTATTCTTCAAACTGTTGGAATATAGGATTATGCTGAGATAACATAATACCATTAATGTGATTCATTCAAAGAAGAAATTCATATTGTTAAAGTCATGATGACAGTACAAATTATTACTTCCATTGATGATAACATCCGAAGTACCCCATTCAGTTTCTATTAGCGTTCTCATTTATAGCAAAATATTTCTTCTATTTTCTAAAGTGATTCAGATTGGTAATGAACCACAAAAGTGAGAGTTGTGTGAACTGCCTTTTTATAGTAAAAATATTTAACTACAAGCAATCATACATTTAAATGTACCACATCACAGACCTTCCATAAACCAGTGGGAATGCCCATGATATTCAATAATTTACTTTGTAGAAACTGATGTAGATCTCTTAGCACACAACCATAAACCCTGTTTGTTAATGTTATTTTTCTTTGAATAGTCTATGTACAAACGTAGGTTAAGATTACACATTAGCTGAAGTGAAAGAGTAATATACAGTTAGGGAAGTTTTACACAGGTATATCATACATTGGTTATATCTTGATGAAAAACAAACCTTGCGGCGGGTTTTCTCATGTAAGTATTGTTCAAAGTAAGTAGTAATGCCAGTATTGGTCTCCAGAATAATGTCTTTGCCAAGCAATCTTATAATAAATATTTTCTCAAATTTTACTGCTCCAGTTCTTAAATGTTATCCGTAGAATTATGCCTTGCCCTGCTTTTGTCATTTTATGTGCTGTACTTAGTATTTTGCATTTGTTATGAAGTCCTGTTTGTTTCTGCTAGTGTTATTTTTGAGTGGTAGGAACGTATCCCCACTAAACCATTTTATAATTTCGTTATGAGATTGACTGCGTAACAATATTACCTAGAAACCTAACCCCATTGTATAGCAAAAGTCACCTGTAATGGGTGTTTTGTGAAACCTTGTCAGTTCAGTAATATGTTTTAACTGACTTTACTTTTGTTACTTTAGTAGATTATGGTTTTGAATAAATTCTGTCTGAAAGTATTCGCTGTTATAGAAATACTTGAAAAATGTCAGTGGAAAAATAATGAAACATTTTGCATTAATCTCTTAGTCCACAGACATTTTTTCAAACATTTTTGTAAACACAGAAACTATTTTCAAGCAGAATTTAGTCAAGGTCTTGATCCAGTTATGCGATACTTCAGGAACTTCCTTTTATTCTGGAATTTATGTAGCACTTCGCTGATTATTTTTTCAAAACTTAAATGTAAACCTACAGCAGTGAAAACTGTGTATGAAAATACCAACCCTTCAGTGTTTTTTGTTTCTACTGCATGATGTCTTTAGACGTTGCAGTTCATCTTCCAGTGTTACTTTCAAGGACAACTTTGTTTCAAGGTCTCTTGCCAAGATAGGTTCCAGGATGAGACGAGTTGCAGGCTTAAGGTTCGTGGACTTCTTTCGCTGCGATACTGCTTGCTTCTCTGATAATGTCTTTCGCTCTTCCTTTTTCTGTCGTTTTTGGAAAGGAGAAATAGACATGTATGCGTAAGCTACTTTATGCATTTGATAATTATTAGGATGAGGATATTCAGTTAGTAAATGAGTGCAGTACTTGTTTTTTATGCAGAAATTACCATAACTGTCTTCCATAGTGTGTAATTGCTATAGATATTGGATGAGATACTGTATTTTTCCAAATTTCCATATTTTTCTAGTGTTTCATTCCTTATCTGTATTCTATATTTTGCATTAAAATGTGTGCCTTATTTTTAAATCTGTATTCTGCATTGGCTTTCAACTTACTTTTCCAACAATGGAATTTTTTCGACTTACCTGCTGTAACTGCTGCTGAAGCTGAGAAACCAGATCCTCAGCTTCCTTGACCTGACTTGATAAATCTTGTTGTTGCTGCTGGTGTTTAACTATCAGTGCTTCAGTTTTCTTCAAGGCTGCTTTATGTGCCAGTATGGAACTTTCCTGAAAATACAAATGTATATAATACCATAAATGATTGAAATTGGTTGAAGGATAAAAGGATATAATTTTGTTTTGCTACTTAGTCTGTGGACAAAGTACTGTACATGTTTTGTAGGAGGATAACGGTTTCCCCAATATTATAAGGAAAATATAACATTTCTTGAAATGTTTCAAAGGCTCTCTTAAACATGAGATTACGTCATGTCTTCCATGGATATTCTTTGTAAGCAAAACAGAATCTTATTAAGGTTATGTTTTAAGTGAATTTGTATGTTCATTATATCACTCATTTGGCAGCTTTATGCTTCCACAGGCAGATAAATCCTTGCTTTCCTTACTTTATGTTTGTATTTTGCCATATTTGTTATTGATTTGATATTGGTATTTTTTTATTTGCTTTTTGTATTACTATACTGTTTTTGCTTGTAGATACAGCTCAGAAAAGGAAAAGTAATTTTCAAATTAGATGTACAGCTCTTATTTTCACTTCACTCTACCTATCAGGACTGGCAGCTTGGCTCTCATCATGTCTGTAGTGAATTCTGTAAAATGATTGTACTGGCCTAAGTAGAGTTTTGTGCACAAGGTTACATCAGTCATACTCTTAAGTTAGGCTACTTCCTGGCATGTGCAGTTTCAGGAACTTTAGGTTAGAGTTGCTGTGTGCAGTGCTTACCTGAATAAGTTAGAATTGCAGTATAGTGCTGCACTGTAACATTATAAACTTACCTGAACTCCGGTTTCCTCGGTGAAGGATTCAGTTTCCACCACAAGTCTCAGCATTTCTGCAATGCTAACCTGGTAAAACAAAATTTTGTACTGAATTGTCTGCTTTGATTTTCCTCAGTAGAACTGTGAATGTAAAATTAAGAAAAGATAAAGTTGAAAATAGAGCAGCAGCATTCTGGTGGGGTACATCTCAAGTTCTAATCACCTTGCCTTGATAAGTAACTTTATAAGTGATTTGTCATACTACCAGAGATAAGTATAAGTATCAAATACAGTTAAATAGGAAATTTAAATTTACATATCACACCTGGTCATCATTGGCATCTTGTTTTCTTTGTAGATCTTCCTCTAACTGTTGCTTTTTTATGGCTAAGCTGAAGTATGCAGCCCTTGCTTGTTGCAACTGTTCCTGTACTTGAAGCTGCTTCTGTAACAGGCTTTCAACGATCTGTAACATTGCAGCATTTCAGAAATAAAAGTACAGTTGTCAGTTATTTCAGTGGTAATCACAAAGATTGAATTTTTTAAAAACAGATTTCATACACAGATTTTTGTTTCATATTTTATTGCCGACTTGCTTAATACAGTACTTATATTACTTGACTATTCCTTTGTATGGCATTCATTTGAAAATTACATAAGTACCTACTTCTTTCTGATTCTTCTCCGGAGGTAGTGCTGAGAAACTCCTCTTTACCAGATTTCTCTGTTGTTCAATCAGCATTTCGAGTGCCTGGTATGCCTGCAACATAGTAACAGTGCTATTAGAAAAAATACTCTTGCATCCTAATGTCATTGTAGTACACATTTTATTGCTTTATGTTCATTTCTTCTCTATATTTAAATACATTTTTCAGTAACCTAATAAGGCAGGTCAGTTGACATTTCAGGTATAAAAATTGACAAACTTTGATGAGAGCAAAAGAGTCAGATAAATGGAAAGTAAAAAAAACATTGCCTGTGTGTGAAACTATGAAACCTTGATAAAAAAAGTCTGTAAATAACTTTTATAGAGAGAATGTTCATGACAGTAATAATCAAAACTAATTTTGTCTTCACCTGAGCAGCACCTTGCTCAGCTTTAGCTTTTGACTCTTCCAGTAGCAGTCGGTACTGGAGTTCCTGTGCCGAAGCTGCTTGGTCAGCTTCCAGTAAAGCAGACCTGGCTTTGTTTGCCTGTGCTGCCCAATCTATGTGTCCCCCGTCATCATCGTCATCATCACCATCTTCTTCACCATCTTCACTCTGTAGTGTAAATAAAAGGTTTTGAAAAAGTTTTTTACTCATATTGGCTGTTTATAGACTGTTAGACATGTACTGTATCAGGTATTGTGGGTTCACTTGAGCATTTGGAAAGTTATTCTAAAGAAAGGTACAACCTTAAAATATGTTAAAATTGAAAGTAGGTTTTAAGTGATAAAATCAGATTCTCTCTCACTCTTTCTCTCTTATCTGTTGTAGTTGAAGTTGAAAGGGTTAAATGAGACACATTTAAAAAGATGTGCATCGAGTGAAATACTAACTCTTAAATACCTTTATCTTCCACAAGATTTCAGGCAGAAATAAGGAGTCCCTCCCCATTTAAAAGTTGCCACAGAACACCTGTATGTCATCCACACCTCATATTTTCCTTGTGGAAATCAGCAGTCCTGTAGTTTCTTAATTAATTTCCTTCACAGTAAAACTATGAATATATTCTGAAGCTAGTTTGTTCCATAGTTCTTTTAGAAGCTAAATCCAACATTGCCTCATTACTAAAGGTATTTTCTACTTCGGCTTCAGCCTCTCCTGAACTTCCTTGCATGGTGCCTCCTCTTTGCCTTTCAATTGATGTTACCAAAGGCATTTCTCAAGAGGTGCCTGACTTTTTAATGTTGCTAATGCCACGTTTACACGGTATGTTCCAGTTTCCTGTTCCACGAATTTTATTATGGGAAAGATGGAATTAATTTTTTTTTTTTTTTTTTTTGCTGTTCCGGAATCTTAAATTCACTTACTTAAAAAGGTGGATTTCCTGCAATTTAAGGAAACTAGTATGTTGACACCTTATTTTTCCTTTCATTCCATAACGTTTCTTGCAACAACAGAGCTTATCTTTTGTCTTAACCACATGAAAAATAAATCACTAGGAGATAACACAGAATCAATGGACAGTACCTGCCTCCTTCGTTTCAGGCTCACGGCAACACGGAGCTCCGCCTTCCTGTGCATGCGAGCCAAGCGATACCTCTCCTTGTAAAGCCTTATGACCTCACTCATCAAAAGACTGCGTTCACCATCACGTCCTGTCCCAAGCGTAGAGTGAATTAATGTGGATGAACGGAAGCTTGTCCTTTTATTCATTAACTATATTTGGCTTTGAATAACATACAGCAGTTTGGAAAAATAGAGCCATAATAAGGAGTGCAGGGAAATCTTTACCTATACAGTACAGTATATGGTTTGCTTATCAGACTATCATTTTCTCCATCAAAACAGTACAGTTATTCAAAATGGGTATTTAATTGTTCAATTTATTTCTTACCCTGAGGTATCGTGAGAGTTGGTGATGGGGAAACACTGGATTGCTCCAAATCAAAAGAATCATATTGATATTTTGACTGTCCTGGTGGTGAAGGTGAGTCCCCCATAACCAGTTTTGGTAACAGTCAAAACCTGTACCTGAAAATGGAAAAATTTGTCACTGTTTTACTTCTTGTGTATGGTATATTCAAATACCCTTGAGATTTGAAAGAAGGAAATTATGACATTTTTATAAGGCTCTGAAGTTCTCCTTATAGAGCTTTTTTTCATAGGTAGGTTGCTAGACTATAACAACGGTCTATCTTGGTTGATTAGTTTATCAAGCTAAAATAAAACTGGTCTTAACTGGCTCTTTTGTCAAGTGTTAATGCAGATGAGTATGGGCATTAGACACACTGTTAAAAGCCCATTTGGCCTATGCTTACTTAAGCAGGGTATTATGAACCTGGTAGTTAAATAACTGTTGTTAACTGCCAAAGTGAACAAGGGTATTGGGTATATATATATATATATATATATATATATATATTATATATTACAGCTTATGGTTGGTCTAATATAAACATTACTTGTAGGGAGGAGTATCATAGAAACATTACCTAAAACGTAATATCTTGTCGATTAACGGCTTCTAAATAAATTGTGCACTAGACAGCGAGCATGTGGGAAAACGGTCAATTTCTCATCTATCTTTCAACGGTTAAATTATTCTTTGAATACTGTACCTTTCGCGTTTCAACTTGCTAGAGTAAAAACATGTGTCGATTTGTTCCTGGTGACGTCATTACAGTGCGTGTAAACGTTGCCATGGAAACGCTTGTCAGTTAACGAGAGTGAGTACGTTTGTATTTAAGTGAAATGACAATTGTCAACTTTTTACATCACTATAGATTTCTTAATTTTTGAAGATTATTATGTTATTTCCAAACAGACTTGACTCTAGTACATTCAGTAACTCTTTTCCCCTACATTTATACAAATGGTTTCGATGAAGTATGAAGTCATGGAAAAATTCAGGGTGTCGATGTCCCTTGCTTTCTTTTGATATTACAATAAATATATCATAAATATAATTCTTAAAATTGATTCATATATTTAATTTATCATACGCACGTCTGGCAGTGTTGCAGGTCTCGGGTGCGGTACGCCGGTAGCACCGCCAATTTCATAATCTCACTGTTCTTCTTCTTCAAGGAGGTTGAATTCTTCTGACTATCGCTAGTCACAGCTCTGGTCTCTTCTGTTTCGGGAAGTTCTCGGTGGATGGTGTGAACGTCGTCTGACCACTGATTTTAAGCAATCATTCGTTCTAAAAAACAATTTACAGTGCTAAAATGGCTTGTATGACAGGATCCACCGTGCCACTAAAGGTTCAGCGTGGACAGATTCAAGTAAGTTATTTGTCTGCTTTTCAAAAGTTTGGTAATTTAAACGTTAACCAGCTTCAGATGCATAGGCCTACGTGAGTTATTTGCTTCATGTTAAGACAATTACATCAATATTCTCACTATGGCTGATAAAAGATAGGTTAACTTCGAGCATGTGCTTAAAGTTAAACATTATCGATAGGACCGCTTATAGAGCAAACATGTGGAGGTCACTATTATTCCATTGCCTTTCATGTCTCTTCAAGTTTCTCTGTGTTATCAAAGCCTTTAGTGAGATTTCTCATATATACTTTAAGTCATATTAGAACTATTCTATCCCTGTGTTGCAAATTTGGTAGCAGGACGTCAGGAAACAACTCAGTTGTCGAAGGATTTGGCGCGAAACTGCACGAGGGCGTTGACATACAGTAGTTGGCGGGAAGAAATGTTCGCTCTTACTGGCTACCAATGAATCCCACTGTCTTTACGTAATTAATTTTGCATGCGATAATTTCAATGAAGAATGACCTAATCCTGATGGATATTACTATCTTACGTAGGTATTTATTCTGTATGTTTACAGTTATGTAAATAGCTATTTAGCGCAGTGAAAGTTGTCATTGTTATATAACAACAGTTGCTTAAGAGTTTGATTGTCTCATGTACAAAGTCAGTTTACTTTCATTATTAAGTTAACCACGAAAGCATAGGCTATGCAATGCTCAGATAAAAGGTTGATACGTTTTATCGTATTCTTCGAATGAAAAACCTGTTACAATAGATGAGCTAAAATAATGAAATATTTGATTGATGTGGGGTGAATGTACAGTACAATAGGCTATTGTTTTTTTTTTTTTGTAACATACACACATGGAAGGGAACGTCTGATGTAACGGTCTTGGGTTTCTTTTACACCCGATAAACTTTAAAACTGTGGGAAACGGATCTACAGTGGCAGCCGCAAACATTAGCTTAATCTTATCTACTGTAGATGCCATACCTTAACATACGGGATATTTGAGGTCGAATAAAGCGAAGATGCTTCGAGAGTAAATTTGAGAGTTAGGCAACTCTCGATTCAAATGAGGTTTCGTTTGATCTTTCAAGAATGACTTTTATTTATTTATTTTGTGGGACAATGATGTTAGCTTTGTTGACCAGTACTGTAAGTTATTGAAAGCTTAGTCTTACAAATAGAATATTTGTGTGTATGCTTATATTTGTGTGTGTAGCTGGAGTTATAAGATACAGAAAGGAAATTCTTAAGCTTCGCCGGCTAGAGTTATTGCGTCATATGCCTTTAGAGAGGAGGGCCGGCGTTAATTGATTTTTGACCAGATAAGCACGTTTGTCATTGTTGTCAATATATCCTATACAATTTTTCATAGCGTATCATCAACGAGAATTGGCTCTACTGCTCACAGAGCAGAAAAGAAGCTGACTGTATGTGTATGGTATGATGGCATATGGAACTAATTTGAAAAAAAAGAGAATTTGTTCACTTTTAATTGTAAGACTGATTGATTGATGAAGCGCTATTCAAGTGAGAATCAAACGACTTAAGAAGGATGAAGTCTGTCGATTTTGGGAAAAATGCTCCTTGACAGACGATTATTAGGCAATCAAGTAGAATGATAGAATAAACAGTCATGAACTGTGCCTCCGAGGCGTGAATGATAAAAAAAAGTGGACAGATAAGTGAGAATGGGACTAAGGACACAGCAGAGATGTGGACAGCCGAATCGCCGTCATGACAAACACGAAAGAGTGGGTGGAAAGAAGTCACTTTAAGAGATGGAAATGCCATTTCAGCAATAGAGCCCACAGAGGCACAAGGGGCAGAAGAGACATAAAAACCAGGGAATTTTGACAGCTGCTTATAACAGACAGCAGAATGTGTAAACGTATCGAATCTGGCATTTTCAGTTATACTGCCGAGAGAAAGAGTTCACTGTTGTTTCGAAATAGAAAAATCTGATTAAAATTCATGTATTCGACAGGTGCAGCAGCGATCTGTAGCTAACATTTCACTAACAAGGCCCTGTAGTCAGTGAACTGCTGTGTGTAACAGACTAGCCACGGTAAAAACAAGAATGTTGTTAGGACAGTTTGAAAAGCTTCACTGCCTGGTACAGTACATAACCGCGAGTGATAGTTAACATACGGCTGTTTCTATTGAAAAGACTTACCTGCTTTGATTAGTACATTGTACAAACTTAAAATCCTAAAATGGCCTGCTAAATATTTTCCAGAAATTGTAATAAGTTAACAACGAAGTAACTTCTTATTAGTCTAAGACTGAGAAGGATTTTGATTTAATAAGAAACATCAAGACTGATCTCGTCACGTCTTATTTTCGCGTACAAATATTAGTAATGCCATTTAAACAAGATTATTTATATAATATATATATATATATATATATATATATATATATATATTATATATATATATATACACATTAAAACAAGATTATTTTATTGTTATACATATAATATAAAAGTATATATATAAATATATATACAGATATATTTATAAAGTCTTAAGATACTTTTTGTCAGCAATCGAAATATTCTCAGAAAATGGTTGGCGTTCGGTAGGGACATTTTCTTAAAATTTTTGTCAGTTAAGTTTTTAATGTCTTCAAAATCTCTCGCTAATAGGCCTATTTTTTATGAGACATCTCATAAAATGGATGATTTTGATATCATGTGCTCATGAAATTCGCGAATCATACTGACTGGTCGATCGTTGTCTGAGTGTCTGGCGTTATGCCAACTGCAGTTTGTTTCTCTGTAGACAATACTGATTTATTGTTGTTTTCTGTGATTGGTTGTATTTTTCAGATTAGCATTTTTATTTTTAAACAATTCTAGCCTTATAGTGTTGTACCAGTGGACTGTGTCTTACTCCAATATTTTTTGTTGTGGGGGGAGAATTAGTTCATCAATAACAACTTAGCATTTTGATTTTTTGTTTTCATTATAGTATTCATGTTTGATTCTTTTATCAAGTTCCTTTCCCTTTGATAGTGCTGTTCATATAGTGTCCACACTATATATATATACATATATAATATATATATACACATATATGTATATATACATATATATACACATATATGTATATATATATATATATATATATATATATATATATATATATAGTGTTCACACAATTAATTATATATTCACCATACCAGGAGAAGAAGTTAGTTCGCAAGTGAAAGCCGAATAAAGAGACCTCATGAAATCATTTGGGTTAGGACGATAAACATTAGTCACCACTTAATTAGGCAATGACAAAAGTGCTTTGCAATAAAACCCGATAAATGATACGAGGAATAGCTGTAATGTTCTAAATCTGGATTCCTACGTTGTCAAACGACTTGGTAACAGCCTCTCTCTCTCTCTCTCTCTCTCTCTCTCTCTCTCTCTCTCTCTCTCTCTCTCTCTCTCTCTCTCTCTCTCTCTCTCTCTCAGAGTAATATTCTTACACAATGGATTACTTAGCGTCGATTGTAAATTTCGCTGATTTTGAAATAAAACGTCAAGTAATCTATAATCAATAAAAGGAACATTGCATTATCCTCGAGTAAATAGAGAAACAATACCATATTTAAGATCAGCTGTTTAAACTGTGACGGTATTAGGCTACGTGTCCCCAGCCTTTAAGCGTCTGTTATTGTTGGCGGGTCTGCCTTTTCAGGTCACGGGATTCTTGTGTAGGATGTCCCTGAACCCTTAATACGATATCGAATGTCGATGAACGTGGATGTTGGGCGTGTAGGCTTACGACCGGTTTCTAGTGGGAGGGACAGGGAAGCCCATGGTGTCCCGTGACGGATCTTGAAAGAGGAATCGATGGAGAGATACGACGAGGACTTGGAAGAGAACACCTTCTTCCAAGTGCTGAAGGGAGAGTATGTCGAGGTGTTCGAAAAGGCCGTCCTCTCCGGGTGGATTATTTGCGTGCCGAGGGCCGGGGCGTTGCCTAAGTACTCCCTGGGTCAGGATGACATTTTAGCTCATATTTTGGTGCCTAGCGAGGAGTTGCCGGAAACTCATATGAGAACGTTGGCCGATCGAGACGTCGTGGTGAAGGGGAACGTCTTAGTGCTGCAGAACGACGTCTCCAACCCCCATTCGGTTCACGTGTTGTTCGACGAGACTTTTTACGATGAAGAAAATCACAAGTATAAAGTGCTGTGCCTTGAAGACCCCTTATATGCCTCGCATGCCTTGCCCTCGTCGACGTCGAATTTAGTGGTGCTTTCTAACCTACGCGACTGCTTCGATCTCCTCTGGACGGAAGCGGGTGGAGAGAAAACTCTGGCGAAATTGGATGGCCTCATTCGCGCGTTTCTTACAGAGAGGTCAAATCTAGAGGAAGAATCTCTTCAGGTACTGCGAGATCTAGGTAGTGAGCTTTTCTCAGAGGCCATTCAGGTGACTCTGTCAGACAATTCTCGCTTGAAGCAGAAGGAAAAAGAAGACCAGTATCTTCTAGATGCTGTCAAGTTAGCTGTTGAGACTTATGTGTTACATGGGATCTATAAAAGTTTAATGAAAGGTATCACTGCATGCACTGCTGTTGAGGATGCACGCTTAAATCGTATAATCAAGAACCTGTCAGATTTACAGGTGCGAGATTTAGACATAGACCCTCAACTTTCGGGTAGCCTGACAAAAGCAAAGTTTGAGTTTTCCAACATAGAAGGTTTCACGTCACCATTAGGGAAACTTGGGTGTTTGAAGAGAGCTATTTCTGTTGTAATGACACAGTGTAGCATTCTCTCTTCAGATATACTTCTGCCAGTATTAGTGTTCCTAGTAGTGAAAGCCAGCATCCCAAACTGGTATGCCCAGATAACCTTTTTGAAGTTTTTCCGTTTTTCTGCGTTGGGCACAGAGAGTGGAGAACAGAGCTTTAATATTTCTTCTCTTGAGGCAGCCATACAGCATATTGATTCAGGTGCCTTTATGGGATCTACCTCACCAGAAGCAGATAGTGTGATGCAGCCTGATAGCACGTCGAGTCCAGTTCTTAGAAGTATGGAGGAAGCCTTAGCATATAAGGGCGTAGATCCGACAGCACGATATTTCGAGTGCATTCGCCTGGGTAAAGCAGATGATGTGAAGGACATACTTGATGGCAAGTACAATCCGTTTGAAGATAACGTTGAGAAAGAGCCAGCAATAACAGAAGCAGATGCGCAATTATGTCACCCTCTGTGTTCCTGTGATAAATGTGAACGACTTGTATCAAAACCTAAGAAAAATTTGTTGCCCACGGTCCATACCCGTGATGAGAGAGGTTACACTGGCTTGCACGTCGCTTGCATATTTGGTAGGCCGACTGTTGTTGAACTGTTGATGAGTTTAGGTTCTGATTTAGATGCTACTGACTTCAGAGGTGCCACACCCTTACACTATGCAGCACAACGTGGTCATCAGAATGCACTACTCCTTTTGCTCCATTCAGGTGCTGACATGAACAAGTGTGATAGTGATTCAAATACTCCTTTGCATTTATGTTCATTGAATGGACATTTGGGTTGTGTTAAGGCATTACTTTTTTATGCAGAATCTGTAGGCTGTGAAATAGCCATCAGTGCACAGAATAATGTCCTTGATACTCCCTTGCATTTGGCATGTCGATGGGGTTACACATCAATTGTTGAACTACTGTTGGAAAGATTTATAGCTTTAGGTCTTGACTTGAAAATTCGAAATAGCAGAAAGTTAACCCCCATTGAATGTGCCCACAATTTGCACATAACAAAAATGATTTTAGACGCTAAGATAAAGAATGACAATGAGAAATTACATGGCTTCATCAGAGTTGACGTGGGTGGGCGTAGATCTTTGCTCCACTCTGAGAGGAGGTCTTTTGATTATCCAGACAATTCAGGTCAGCTCTTTACCTCTGAGAGTGCAGCAGAAATGAAGAAGATAGAAAAACTGTTGAAATTTGTAGCTGTTGGTGATATCAAGTTGGTTTGCTATTACCTGAACATTAAGGAAGATCCAAATCCAGGTTATGAGTTGTCATCCCCGAGACCTTTATGCCATCCGTTGTGTCAGTGTTCAAATTGTTTGCCCACATTGCAGTACACACAAGAACCCACAGGCTCCTTTAAAGCAACACCAATTAATGCTTGCAATGCTGATGGAAACACAGCTCTCCATGTTGCAGTGATGCACGGCCATCTTCTCCTGGCCAAGATACTTTTGGCTCAGGGTGCAGACCCTGACTTACAGACACGTAGTAAACACTTGACGCCCCTTCATCTCGCAGCACAGAGCTCAAATCTCCCCATGATGGAAGCCTTGTTGGCAAGCAGAGCTAAGGTTGATGTTAAAGATGTGTGCGGAAACACACCCCTTCACTACTGTGGGTTGCGCGGCTTTGCGCAGGGTGCACGTCTTTTGATTGAATGGGGAGCCACTAAAGACATATTAAACTTGTCAAATAATACGCCAGCACAAGAAGCTGAAGAAAAGGGCCACTGGCATATAGTAGAAATCATCTTTGGCAAGACAAAATGAAATAGGAAGAATTTAAGCAACTTATGATATTAGCTGATATTTACTTATGTAAGTACCATACCACACGTTGTAGTACAGTACAATATGTGTATCACTCAAGTTTGTGAAATTTTCCTGCTCTGAAAATAGTCTACACAGAATTTATTTCTCTTGTGTGTTTTTAATTTTATTTCATTGGTTTACTTTTGTCGTTACAGTTCTGTACGTTATAAAACAAAATTTTTAATGATATTTAATTATGTATTTTCTCTTTATATTAAAAGGATCACTTGTGGTTCTTTTCCTAAGTGCAGCCATAGTTTTTTCTTGTTTAATTTCGTTCTTTCATATTCAGAATATTTGCCAAAATTTTACGAATGAATGAATTTCCTAATGTCAAATCTATGAAAACAAGGGCTGACTGTATGATTATGTGTAGAGGAAGGCAGTGGATAGTGAACATTAAATGAACTTGCATTTTTCTGTAGGAATGTATTAGTGAGTTTTTCTTTGCATTTTTGTATCTGCTTTAATATGAAGTGTTATGTACTTCTGTTCTGGTTTTAAATAAAGGTAAATTGATTTTAAAAGCTGCTGTTTGTTATTCAAGTTATACTTGAAGCTTATAACACACTGAGTTTCAGAATTGTATGTAATGTGAATTTTTTTTATTGCTTTCTATAGTTGCCATGAACGAATTCTTTCTAATAAAGCTGATTAATTGTCAGTTTAAGTGTTGTCTTTTATTTAGTACAGTTTCCCAATATTTTAGGAAATTAAGACGAGATTTCATAAGGTTAAAACGTCATATGACTCTAGGCACATTTAACATTTCAGATAATATTTGGACCTATGTTTTCTGGGAAGACCACTGAGCTTATGCGTCGTCTCAAGCGCTACCAAATAGCGAAACATAATTGTTTAATTATCAAGTATGCCAAAGATATAAGGTATGTAGTGTCTTGTTGATGTATTATACTGTTTATACCTTTATACATTAAGTAGACAATTTATCTTGGGGCACTGAGGTTGAATTATATAATTTCCAAGACTGCAAAGTTTAGATGCCTCATTTTTCCATTCTTTCTTTGCCCTTTTCTTAATGTCATTTTGGAAATTTAGTCCTAGCTAAGTTTTCAAACATTTTAACACTTCGTTCAGTATTGATGTGTATCTGATTTAGGCATGCCCTCCTAGTATTCATTATATCCAATTATGTAGTGTATTTTTCTTTTAAGTGGCTGTTTTTTCAGTCTTCCTTAGATTTGGTGGTAGTACACTGAATACCACTCATTTAGGTTAGTTTTGAAGAATTCCTTAGCACATTTAGTTAAAAAATAACAGCTGTTTATTACTGCAAATCAGCTTTATATTTACCATTATAAGTTTATGTAAATGTTCATCATCCCATAATTCTTACTGGGTCAAAATTCTAACTCCACAGGGCTAGAATGGTTGAGGCTTTTGATGTGTTGTCATACATTTCTGTAGACATTTTTGTGTACTTTAACCTCATTTCATAAACCAATTGCAGATATGACAATGATGGAATTGCAACACATGATAGACAGACCTTACCTGCAGTTGCTACCATGGTTTTGAAAGATTTGAGGGAAAAGGCAGAGGAATACAGTGTTATTGGGATAGATGAAGGACAGTTTGTAAGTATGGTGCTCTTTTCCAATAATTTTTTTCTATCTCGTGTTAAGTCGTATTGTTTTAGCTGGTGATCTTTGA
The DNA here is from genome assembly GCF_040412425.1 of Macrobrachium rosenbergii. Lineage (NCBI taxonomy): Eukaryota > Metazoa > Arthropoda > Malacostraca > Decapoda > Palaemonidae > Macrobrachium > Macrobrachium rosenbergii. The sequence continues at coordinate 36,819,462 of NC_089767.1, forward strand.
TTTCTGCCACATGACAGTAGGTTGCACACCATGGCCAATTAATCCTTAAGCAGCCAATAAATATACAGAAACCACATCATTAACATTGTATATTTTCCAGTGGAACTAGAAAAAAATGTCTAGATCAACTAAAACTTCTTGATTGCCATGTTTTATATTGAAAAGTTTCAATATTTTCCAGTGGAACTAAAAAAAAAAAAAAAAATTTTAGATCAGCTACAACTTCTTGATGGCCATGTTTTATATTGAAAAGTTGCTAAGAAGTAACCACTTTAACTTGAATAAGGGTAAAATTTAGCAGTACAGTAATGCCACATCAATAATAAAGGCACCTGTAAAAAACTGAAATTTGTTGAAATGCATAGAATGTATAATGGTCGTTTGGAGACAAATTTTTAAGGGGTGCATGCCATGTGAGATTAGATGATACATAATATATACAGCATTCCAGATACAGACTTCATGAAGATACTGTACCATTGTTTTCGTGGTTTTGATAATTCCACAGATATATTACTGCATGTCTAAAGTTTTGTCGAAGGTCCTGTAATATGTATTGCATGTTGTATTTTGAGTTTTCCATTTTCTCTTAATTTATGCCTTTTTATACATGGTGCTCTTCCATGTTGAAGTACAGTATTGTTAGTAATTAATTTTCATTATTCATCAGTTCCCTGACACTGTGGAGTTCGCAGAGGAAATGGCCAACCGAGGTAAAACAGTCATTGTCGCCGCACTTGATGGAACTTTTCAGCGATCAGGGTTCGGAAATATTTTATCGCTTGTTCCCCTGAGTGAGTCCGTTGTAAAGTTGACGGCAGTGTGCATGATTTGCTTTGAAGAGGCATCTTACACAAAGAGAACGTCTGCAGAAACCTCGGTATGTGATTCAATTTGAAACCTTCCCCACCCCCACCCCCAGGTTAGCTTGAATCGAGTGATTTAAATATTTTTCAAAATAGAAACTCGAGATGTCTGTCAAAAGTAACCGAATTTTAATAGTAAGTTTCATTTGGTTTATTCAGGTTGGTTTGTTCCTACATGAGCATTCTTGCCTCAAAAGCTGTATTTTTTAGTATTTTGTATACCTATAGGATTTTGTAATTTGTGTACAATATAGGATTTATGTGTTGGAAGTTATACATTTACAATATACAACAAACCCACTGTATACAGCTGGTTGCCGTAGCTTATATTTTTAATACAATGTACAGTGTATACTTTCAAAGTTAGTAGATTCAATGAATCTTTACTCACATTCGGAAGAAAATTAACATCCCCTCTCATACCTCACTAATAATGCAAATGAACCCACAGTTGAAATAAACATGATGTTTAAAAACAAACTTTTATAATTTGCTGATTCAAACCATTGCCTTGGCTGAAGCCTTATTTCAGTATAAAGCCTGAATTCTCTATAGATGAGGCTTAATTGCTTATGGGAGTTCAGTTCAGCAACACTGTATGCTCACTGTCCAGGCTTTATGTTTCTAGCACAGTCAGTCAATGAATCTGTCCTTGGATTGTTAATGTGAGGAAATTTAACCCAGACACAGTAACACCACAATTTTTTTTAGTCCTTAACTTATCAGCCGTCATTATTATGATTTTTTTTGCTGAGCTGCCTTTTTAGGCGAGATGCATTGTTAGATGAAAGTCTTCAATTAAATGTCAAGTGTAAGTTTTGTTTTGGAGTTACTGTTTGCTATGGGATATCTTGAGGTGATGAGACACATGCTATACAATAGGGCCTTCAGTACTTATCAGGCATTGTTACATATCAGATAGCCAGGTTTGATAATGATAGGGAACAAATTATAGATGTGTATGTTCTTCAGTTTTCATAAGAGTAACTAGAAGTAATGGTAAACATTCCATAGTTTATTTCCGTTGTTAGAAAGTACTTTAAATAATCTGAGTGGCTGCTTAACAGGATTTTGTGAATTTAGCTTCGAGGCTGCTCACTAATCTATGTAGCCTTGTTATATACCTGGCAGTAAGTTCTGTGTACTGCTAAACATATTCCAGATGTACTAAAGAGACATACACTCTTTAAAATAAAGTTGTTTGATGTAATGGACATCAGCAACATGTATACAGTACCTGGCAAAACTAACATCCTCAAAAATTGATTTAATGATAACATTACTCATTTTATCCTTTTTATAACAGTTGAAATATAAATTTTAACTAGAAAACCTTCAACAGTTGTCTTGCCTGGTACATTCAGTTCTCATTCCTTTAGATTTAGGTATCCTGAAAATTCTAGTTTTATATTCAGAAATTAAAATTAGAGATAATGATTTTTAAGATACTGTTTTTAATTCTAGTTATAGATAATTTGGGCTTCATTGTATGGTTATATCAGCAACAAGTAAATATTTTATACCTGGTCCCAACCTTTGTCTACATACTTCTGAAGTTGTGTGTGTTTTTGTAATGTGCCATGTTGATGCATTTGTCTAATCAGTGATTAGGCAGACTCCTTTCAGTTTTATTTATAATATCAATAGAAGATCCAAGTTACCCAAAAATACTACACAGTGCAGGAACATCATGTTGTTAGCCATGGTCATAGCATCTGTTCTGTACACTGTATATGGAAATGAACAACTCTCTTTCTTTTTGCTGCAGGTGGAGGTCATTGGAGGTACCGAAAAATACATAGCCACGTGCAGGAAATGCTACTTCATCGCAACCCCGCAGAAGAGAGTTCATCCATCACCATTTAAAGAAGTTCAGGTATTTTAATATATTCTTCGTGTTAACAAAAAAGCACCTGTTGCTACTGAAGGAATTTTAGAATCTGGACTGTTGGTTTTGGTTATTTTATGTAAATTATGTTTGTAACTCATTTGTTACCTTATCTTGATGATTTTAAAACCCTTTCTTCCTGTAGGGGGTTAGTGCCGTCAGTGCATCTGTAGGTTCTCTGCAGCATCCCTTTAGCCCCTAGCTGCAACCCTCTCATATTCTTTTCCATTTACTCTCCACCCTCTTAACAATTGTTTCATCAATATTTTCAGTGCTGAATGACCTCATACGTCCCAGTGCTTTGCCATTGGCCTTAATTTATATTCCAATTCTAACCTTTCCCTCTTAGCTGCTCTGCAAGAATTCTTTATACGTGTTTGAAAACATTCAGACTATTAATGAAATTGGTGGGGTTTTATATATGGAAAAAGTGTATTATAAAAAAGTTTCTTTTTTTTTACAGGAGAACATGGAAACAAACCAAGACCCAAGTTTATGCAAACGTCGTCTTACGGATATTACTGAAAATAACCATGGTGTGAAACATGGAAAAGAAAATGTTGAAATGAATGTAGCCTAATTTCCAGCTAGGCTTTTAAAATATTTGGCAGACTAATGAATAATTCACATGGTTAGTAACAAATAGCAATAACAATGCGTCTTCCTTTGTATAAGTAGCTGTGTGTCTGTTGTTTTATACCGACATTTTACAAGGTTATTTTTGGTACTTCTTATCATTTTCCCAGTCAACATAAAGTTTTTATGACTACTGTAGTTGTTAAGGTCAACAGATTTTTATTTTGCATAAGTCGTGTTTAGATTTTAATACAGGACTGATGTTACGTTCTTCCAACAGTTTTATATATATTTGTATGTAAAATTCTTTTATAGTAAAAATCTCAAGTATCCTTTGTAGCAATAATTTTACAAAGTAAATGGTATTTTATTTACAGTGACTTTTTGAATATAAAAATTATATGTCTAAATATTTGTTTTAATTCTGTAAGTATAATTTAATTTTGATTGATGAAATCATTCAAATTGCTTCATGTTCTTACAAAAATCATATTTGGGATATTATTGTTCATTGAGCCTTTCCAGTCTTCTGGGCATCCTTCTGCCATGTAGTTGCTGGTTACAACTACTGTTTATAACTGTTTCTGCTCAAACTTGCTGAGGTCCTTTTTTTTTTTTTTTTATTAATGATTTCTATTTCAGCCACATTTATCAAGCTCAAGCAGTTCTTGTCTTGGGTATCCTTTTAACACCTAGGAGGATTTGTTCCCTCACTTAGCCGGGAAATTAGCAGTGATTCAGCAACTGTTTCCTTACCTCTCCTGCCAAGGTTTAAAACTTTGCTTATAATTTCCAACTCGTGAATTTCCCTCTATTACAAGTCGGGTCTGTCAGTCGCTTCAGAATTAAGCACCAATTTGTTCTCTTCCCTTCATTTTGTTGTTTTCTTCAGGCTGAATCAAATTGTTTGTTGGGCTGCCCATCCCTATGGCCTTTGCGTGTCAAAAGAACATGAGGTGTCTGGATTTTTCCCTTAAATGGCTGAGCATAGAATATAATGGTCTAGTTAACAGCAGTTGATAAGCTTACAGTAAAATTTTGTCTGAAGATTTTCCTCACTAATTTCTTGAGGATATGCTTCACCAAAACAATCATATAGTTATAGACAATCAGGGCTGGGCTTTGATTGTTTCCTGCATTCTGGAGAAGAAAATGAAAGCCGTTATTCTCGTATAAATTTTAATTGTGAAAAATTGTACCGCATGTTCATATTATACTGTGTTACCTTTCAATTACAGTTGTAGTCCTAGTTTTATGTCGTGTATACATGGTTTACCTGATGCCAAATTTTTGGGGTAAAGATATAAGCTAAGCGCTAGAAGCAAAATCCTGAATTACAAGAATTTAACGCCTTGGTTGTCTCCGAAATCCATTAGTTCTGCTTTGCCTGAAACTTCTAATGCCTTCAGAGCTTTCTGGAGAATATCACCATCCAAACCATGAAATTCTGGAAAACAAAAAGGTATGCAATATGATAAATTAGGGAACTTAGTGCTGTACAGTAATAGGGTGATGTCTGGGTGCATTTCAGAAGTACATGACAGTGTATGTAAATTCTGACAACTACGGTGGGTAGATGAAGTCCCCAAATCCATGGTGTTTAAGAAACCTACTTGTGTAAAACATACTTGAAATTATTGTAAAAATGAATTAAAAATTAGTGGATTTATTTCTGGTGACCACAAAGAGCACCTATGTCTCTTATAGTACTACACACAAAAATCTATTTACAAAAGGTTTTCAAACTACCATAAATTATAATTAAATCTTCAATCATGGTCTAAAACATTCTGTTCACAAAGACAATACACCCTTCCATTACAATTAGCACCACCTGGACCCTTGGTCATCCATCCAACAGCCACCTCAGTGCAGACAGTGTGTAATGTGAGATTGGCAGGGATGGGAGGCTGGCACAATGGATGAGATTGCAGGGTTTGTTATGAAAACTTGTTCATCACAAACCCATCAATTATATAGACAATTGCAATTCTGGTGTGAATATCCAGAATGTTTGTAGAGCTGGTGGATCCAGGACAGTAACTGAAAACCACTGTAAGGGACCAGGGCTCTCATAAACTTGAAAGTGTTTACTTAAGGAGTTTAAGAATCAGAGATTACAAGGTTTCATACTGGTAAATAGTAGTCTCAAAGGCAATGCACAGATACAAACCAATTACCAACTGAAATGTAAGGGCGATGAGACTAGAAGCGCTATGGCTGTACAAGTGATAAGAGCCAGAGTTTTAGTGAAAGGTTCTTAGCCTTAGCTGTCCTTCTCTACCTTCAGCAACAAATAACAGGTTTCCCAGAATGACCTTTCTAGTTAGCTGAAACCATATGTACATACCACTTTTCCTGTTGCTTCAGTGTTACGTAAGCAGTTGATGCTGTAGGTGGCATAAAGGGAAAGACTTCCTAAAACACCTTAATCAACAGGAAGACTGACCATCAGAGTGAAAGATGAGAAAACCAAATACATGCTACCACTGGATGTTTCCACCAGTTGCTTGAGTGGCATAGTATGGAATTGGCTAGGATAATGGCAAATCTTCCCAAGTCACCAGGGACCATTACCAAAACCGGATGAGAGAGAAACAGTAGACCACCACTCCATCCTCAAACATAAAGCTTTCATTGAAGGGACCCAGTCAAATGTCTGTTGATGCAAAGACCTAGTTACTAGCACTACCTGTGCATGCGATTTAGTGGTCATTCTATTCCTTTGACACTGCCACCATAATTAGCAAATCATCCAAGTACTGCACCTTTAAAGCATTGTGCCAACCCAATGCACCCAGTCTTTGGCTGTTGCCAGGCTCAAGCAAGTGTTCAAAATTGAAATACCTAACCTACCCACACAAAGTGAAGGTTCCTCTTCAATGATGATGGCTAAGGATGTGAAAATATGCTTTTTGGGAGTCCAAGGATGCCACAGGGTTTTCTCCCTGATGAATGCTGTACTGATTCCACTGTCTCCATAACAGTGAGGATCAACTGCAGACACCTGTTTAACAATTTGAGGTTGAAGATTGGGTGCTGGCCAACTGCTGACTTTTGGACCTGAGAAGATTACCGAAGAAGCATGAAACCTACTGATCACCTCTTTGATTGCCCTGAAGCTCTTGTGGTCATCATTGTAGGTGAGCTTGTATCAAGAAGGGGAAATCAGAAACGGTGACAAAGTGCAGAACCCATAGTTCTGTTCCTGTCCCTTGCCAGAACCAAAATTTTTCTTGACTTATGGATAACCAGTGATCTCTTAAGTCTATTAGGGGTGGGTAAGACTGCCTACAGGGTTTGCAGGGAACAGTCTAGTTTCTGGGTCTCTGCGATAAACATCAATGATTTTGTAGTAGCTACTTTTATATGCATCTACTGATTACAGATGCATCATACAAATATGACCAAAAATCATGAGTAAGAAATATTCTACATTTCAAACTCCAACTTAAATGGTGTGGAATCTGACCTAAAAAGAAAAAAAAAGTCGGCAACTTACATAAGTTAGACTAAATAAAAAATATTTAGTGACAAAATTCCCAGTAAACAAAGAAAAAAAGATGATTAAAAATAAATCATAACTTGAATAGAAATTCATGAAACTAGTATGCCAATAAGCAAGGCCACCTTAATTCTTATACTGCACATCTTTCAATTTCTGATCAACAATCAAAATCAATACCACAACAAAATTCTACAATTAGTATAACAGAGATCTTGAAAATATTTTCCTAGTTAAATGTAAAATCACATAAAAAACATTCTCTGTAATGAAATCAATAACCAACCTTGATCAGCAGTGTCATCGCCTTGATTAATTTCATAGAGAGTGCATACATTATTGATCCGACTAGTAGCTTGGGCCCATGCGTATATCTGTTGTCCCCATTCTGCAGGACTTCTCCACAATAAGTAGCCTCTGTAAAGGCAAATGAATTTTAAAACTTGTATACTATAGCAAAAAAAAAAAAAATTAAAACATTCATATCAACAGGCATTATTTATTCCTGTTTTACAAATACTCCTAAAGCCAAATTCTATAACATAAAAAGCTGTAGCTTACCTTCGTTTTGTCTTATCAGTCCATTCCAGGTTCCCTCGCTTTGCTAACTCCTCTAAAACCACAGCAATGCTATCCGCTGGTAAGGCTCGACTAATGGATGGATTCCTTACCAATAAATGATGTTCAGTTAGTGAAAAGGTAAATTAAGTGAATATGGTTAGTGAAAACAGAAATGTAATTAGGCACCTGATCATGAATCATTTCAGTTATAATCACAATAATACTAGTTACCAAGAAATTACAAGAGGACCTGTGAATGAGAAATGTACAAATATCACAAACTGAAACTTTAACCACAAATACTGGGAAGTTAACAGCTGCCAAAGCCCATACTCTGGATACAGAATCCCTAAATTTAAATATATAATCTACAAGTAAGGTAATGTATTGACCATCCAAGATGGATAAAAAAGAAATGCCATAAGGCATTGTTTAACAATGGTTTACCCACAGACAGGCAATCCCTAATCTGTTTTTGTCCCAGTACATCCCTCTTATTTTATATAAGCTCAATTGGGGTACTGAAGAGGATGAAACAGATCTGTATTACACATGAAAATGACCCAACCAAGAAATACATCACTTTAAACATGTTTTCAAAACCTCTATGGGATCACTGTGATACTTGAAACTGCTTCTCTGACTCAAATCTTATAAAACTCTGACCTGTTCAGTCCTTCAAGATCCATAGCATATTAAGAAGACCCCTCTTTAGATGCAAAAAGGGCTGACACAGCAAACTAACCTGTAAAAAGCTCAATCAACTGATAGAACACGTACACAGAGCCTTTAGACCTAGGCAGTCATGAAGTCATGAAGATGACTAGGCTCAGTCATCTTCATGACCAAGCACAAGATTAGGCAGAACTGTTGCTGGGCAACGGTATGCTATCTAAGGGTAACTAATGACTGACGGTTTACTTGTTGGATCAAAAATATCGGAAACAGAATACAATACACTCACTATTGAAGATTCCCTACTGTGTGTAATTAAAAAAACAATATATTGTAAAACACTTACTTAAAGACAGGAAGGCTGGATGTTTCTGCAACATCTAACTGACTGACATTATTACTTTTGCCCCATGCAATAACAAGTGCACACCAAGCATCAAGCTGTGTTTTTCTAACATCTGCATTTGGCTGCAATCTGTAAATAAAAACAAAGCAAGAATAGTAAATAACATTATCACCTTACCCAAAGACTGAAGTTGTCATAATTCCCAGTTATATACTGTTTGCTGTAAAATGCAAACCATACCCACCACCTAAAAGAATACAAATATTGGTTCAACTAAACATGGAGTATATCAAAACCATCCCATATTATCAAATCACTGAAATGGAAAAATCAAGAGAATCTTAAGAAACAATGGTAACCTCTGATGAATAAATTTTTATAAACAAAATGCCTTGCATTACTTTTTAGTAGTCTTCATTAGTATGGAATGAAACTACTTTGTAAAAATTACAATTCTTGGAACTGATTTGAATGGATGTTGAAAGGGTCTACTAAAAAAGGGCACAATGATTTAGTGGGGAGGGTTGGCAGGTAAGTAGGCAGCCATTGCTGAACTACTTTGCTACCTAGCTTCAATGACCTTCTCCAACTAGCACCTGGGCTACTTATAAATAGGATAAAAGATTTTATGTCTGTACTCGTGTAGGAATGACAATAATATGAACTGTCATAATACACAACCTTCCTTACAAATTAAAAAGAGCATTATATAAGTTAGTTGGGATGTCTATGGGCCCGTGGTCAGATAAGACTAGATATCCTAGGTTAGGTTAAGGTATATCCAAATACTTCACTCTATAAATCACAGCACTTTGGTCAGGTTAGTTTAGTGGATCCGATGGGCATAAAACTCTTACATATAACCTGCCATGTGAGAATGTAATCCCATAATTGCCACTACAAAATCATACTTTAGTTCTGGGTAGGACTGTTAATGAATGCAAAAATATTGTTTTTAGTGCTTATATCACGATTGATGCATCTATTACCATTTCTGCTGATGCAATTCAATGAATTTTAAGTTTTTCCCTATTCAAAAGACTATGAAATCTTCCGATTGACAAATCTACAGTGTACTGTATTTACAAAATAAAAAAAAAACAACCTACTTAGGAGGTAAGTGATTTCACAAATGAAATAGAATTGGGTATTTCTGATAGTTTGTAACAGATTTTTATGACTCTGACATGAAAAGAACATTGTCTTTGAATGTGTTAAGTGCAGGTTCTGAAAATGACAATTACAGTTGTGATTTATTTATATGTGACATAGGGCGTTCTAAGTCTTATGTAATTTTGCAAATCTGACATTTATTTCCTTCACAACTGGTTGATTAACACATTATAGACCAACAGTTTAAGTAATGGGGATCAAAGTGGGAGACAACAGTCTTCAAGTTAGGGCAGTCTTAGGGCAACTACAAGAAGAATAAAGAGGGCAATATAAAATCAAAGGCTATACATACGCGGATAGTGTTTTTCTTTAATTTTTGGCACCATAGGTCAAGTTAGGTAGAGAGTGTTGGGGTCAGGTAGGACTTGGCACCCTTGGTAAGGATTAGGATGCATTCCCATATAATTTTGGACTTGGCACCCTAGAGTAGGTTAGGTTCGGGGAGATTAGTGAATATGCATCCCTATTTTTCACATGATTTTGTAACTACACAAAAACTGTTTCACAATGTGGCCCAACCTTTCTGTAGTTATTGTTATAGGGGGTGTAATAGGCTAATGCCCCGTTTTCAAAAAGAAATAAAGGCTAAATTCATTACAATCACATAAAAATAGAAGCCTATCAGAAAAACAATATTTTCTATTAATACTTAATCCTACTATTTCCTACTATATGTTCCACAGTAGCCTTTAGGGTACCGTTTTAATACATGAAAAATTAGGTTATTGTTAGAGGGCTCAAATACGGTTTAAAAAGCTTCTCTGTTAGGTCTGTTGTGTGGGCCAAGCAAATACAGGCTAGCCTACATGACATCTAAGCAATCTAATCTAGCCTAGGAAAGGCCAGGTCTAAGGTTTGTCATAATTGTTCCTAAATCTTTTGTTTGTTTATTTTCATTGAATAAATTTTGTATTTGTTATGTTTTCTTGGAAATGGTCTCTATTTGGACTTCAGTAAACAAAAACCATAATCTTAAAATGCTTACGAGGGGTGGTCACGTCAGACTGGGCGTATTATCAGGCTTCATACAGGCTAATCTGTATTAATAAACTTCCTAAGTATTTATCACTCAAAGATAAAAAAATTATTGCTTACGTAAAAAATGGTGGAAAACTATACTGCCAAGGCCACTGGAATTCTGTCATATTCGTGGGTTAGGTTGATACGAATGGAAAAATAAATGTTTGTTATGGTCAACGCTTAAATACCAAACTTTAACTACAAGGAGGCGTTTGTATTGAATGACCTGCTCTCTTTTAGTGGCGATTCTCAGTTTTAGTTCATAATTCTTCTTCTTCTTCTTCTTCTTCTTCTTCTTCTTCTTCTTCTTCTTCTTCTTCTTCTTCTTCTTCTTCTTCTTCTTCTTCTTCTTCTTCTTCTTCTTCTTCTTTGCCAATTTCTACACGGGATCGCTGATTTGGTTCATAATGTGAAGGCCAACAGTTTTTAAAATTCCAATACTTAGAAGATGGCTCCTGTTTGGCACATTAATAAAAACCATCAAGTACCAACAATAATTGGATATCGCCATTCATTGCATAAATTTGGTAACAGACATTCGACTGTCAAACAGCTGATGTTCACAGAATCTGTCATTTTGACTGACACCTTAAGAATGAGCAAGCTGTTCGAAAGATGGGTAACAGAATTTTGACACAACCATAGTTGACTAAAGAGAACTTCCATGACCCTTTTGGTCAATTTCAAGGTTAATCCAGACAATTTATCCAATTTTATCCAGCGTGGAAGATAGGTTCAAGGCTTTGAAACTGAATAAAAAAAAATCGAAGTAAGCAATGGATCCTTATGCCTCCGTCAGCAATGTGACTCTCTGCGGTTTGGATTCCGATATACTACTTGGAAAAGGGTCAGATCATTAATGAGGTGTATCATGTGTCAAAATTGTCGTTTTGTCATTGACTATTGTAACCTTTCATTTTGTAATGCTAATGCTGGTAGGTTTTTGATTGGAAATTTGTTACTATTTTCATAAAGCTGATTTTGAATTAGGTGCTGAAGCTTGTTAGATTTAATTCAAACCTTTGTTACTCAGAGATGATGTTTTATAGTGGCGCACAATTATTTTCCTATTAAAATTGACTACTCCTGGGTCATCTGGAGACGTCATGGAAACGTTCACAACACCTGGTAACCCATCTTTTGATATAAATTTTCATTGTACACTTAGTTTTATTAAAGTAGCCATGACCAAATTTTTACAACAAAAAGATACTTTTCGCGGCATCTCATAAAAAAGACAAGTGAATATCAGTTTTAAGTGCAAGTTAAATTATAACTATTCTTCTGTTGACAACAATGCCTCCGAAGGTCATCATCACAGTTCCTTTCTGTAGTGTTTGTTTATATATGTGTGGTTGAATTGTATACTGTGTTTTGTCTTTAAAATTACTCATTATGCTTATCTTCAAGCAAAATATTCATGGAACACCAGAAATATTGCTTTTGCTTGTTCTGAAGAAGACGGTTTTGAATAATGGTGATATTAAACGACCTTTTAACAATGGCCTTTCACACCAAGAGCAGGGTATAGGTCTAGGCCTAACCTTCAAAAAGTATTACCCACAAAGTTACAAAGCTGGTAAGTGTTATATTTGCTCGCAAATTCTTATGTATAATACACTTGCATGCATATTCTTATGTGCATTGCCTTGTGTCTGTTAGCTACCCATATGTATTACAGAGTAGCAGAAAAATTTTACGTTTCATGGCAAATTGCTCAAGTTGGCTTTGAAAATTTCTTAACGTTTACCTGATGGGCCCTTTCAAATGATTTTGACACGTTTCCGTTGGAAATGCCCAATTAAGTCAGTCATACCCCTTCCGATAACCAATACCTTGAGGTATCCCCCAAATGGAAAGTGATTTTTGCTGGGCAAAACGTATGAATGAAATGTGGGTAACAAAGGGACACATCCTAACCTGATCTAAGGTGCCTGATACGACCTGGGCTACGGGGAACATTTGGCCTCCAGAACCCGCCCTTTAACCTTTGGCATTAACTGCTGTTAAAATTATGTCATTGTTACCCACGAGGATACATCCTTACGTGGTTTTCCTCAACATACCGTAGGCTAACCTAGGATGCCAGGTTCTACCTGACTGAGGATTTGAGGGGCTTTGCCCCCCTTTGAACCTATGTAGCCTCGTTACCTAGAGGATAGAGGGTCAGTAAGTTCATTAGCCTTCTCGTATCAGTCCTGTATGGCATATAGGCCTAGGCAGACATGTAAATGACCATCCATGTAAACTTAGTCTGAACGATGAACCCCAATTCATAGCCTGATAGCAGAGGTCTATATGATCCCATATTAACCATTTCATGGTGTAAAAGTTTCAAGTTACTTTAAATTTTACACTCCAGAGCTTAGTGTTAATCTTTAGCACTATTGTTTGACTGATTCGTTGTGCATAATTTATAAGAATTTTCATAACTATAATCATTCTTTATGTTGAGATCATCCCAAACTTTACAGCTTACTATGTAACACTGTATATACCTTGCCTTGCCTTTTCTTTTGTGAGGTTCAAAACTGCAAAGTTTTCTAGAAGGTGCATTACAGTAAGTACTGGATACAATAATATCACCATGAGATGTGGACTGAAGTCAAGGGTCTTCTATTAAGTTTGCTTTACTCAGTAACCTTTATTGAACTGGGAATGTCTTTATACAATGCAATGCATTTATTTTGGTAGTGTCTAAGTATATATTAAAATGGAAATAAACACTAAAATAGAAATGAATTGTTTTATTATGTGTTTTGGATTGTTTAGGAAAGAAAAACTATATTTTTGACTATATATTTATTATTAAAGACAAAGAAAAACAATTTTCATGAGAAAGTGAAATTGTTGATGAAATTATGATGTGTGTTTTTATCAGTTTAACCAGTTAAACTTTGCTACTAAGCTCCAGCCCTGAAGGTGATTATGGATATGTAAATTAAGTGATGAGCTTTTGATTGTTAAACCTTACTAGGGGTCGATAAAATAATAATACTCTGGAAGATGGTGGAGCTTAGTAGTCAAGGCAAACTGATTTTAACACATGGTTTTATTGCATGACATGAAACGACTTGTGAATGATTCAAGTAAACTCTCAAACACAAAGGATAAAAAGCTCATATTGAGGATTTGGGTGGGTGGTAGGTACTAATCATTCTCTACAGGGGAAAGAGCTATGTAAGACTAACTTAAAGAGGAGCCTTCAGAGTAATGGCCAACACTAATGCACGTCGATCTCTTTGTGAAGTGGATTGAATATTAGATCTTTTCTCTCTCTCTCTCTCTTCTCTTGCATGTCACTTCACGGTTTCCTTAAGGCTCGAGGAAATGCCAAAGAAAAGCTTCGAAGCAAAAATGCACAGCAGGCAGCAAAATATGCAACTAAGATGCAAAAATTTTTCATTCATGTTTTTGTACACTGGGTTTGGTCATTTGTTTGAGCTCTCGGTTCAGATTTGAGAATAGTTTCAGAACTGTTGTGACTTTGGCTTCAGTAGGTTTGGTAAACAGGTAGTGGTACGTGGTTACTGCACTGATCTAGATATATGGTTGTGATGGTCAGGAATTATATAACTAGATGTCTAATGATTGCATTCTTGGCTTACAGAACTACAAGAAAACACCAACATACTGTTTGTTTGAAAATTCAAGTGACTTGCGTTCATCATTTGAACTTTATTTTTAAATATATTAATCCAGGCCTATGCCAGTTTTTTCACAAATGCTTGTTTTATGATTGGTAGCCAAATGCAAGGCCTTGCTTATTGCTACAGCCATTTTCTGAAGTCTGTATGTGTCTACAGCTGTAATTTAAACAAGGACTTGTTGATGCAAATGCCAAGAATACATGGGTCAGTTATTACTGAAGGTTGTACAGTGCCATAGCTATTTACGTAGGAGTTATGCAAGAATTTTTCTAGTATTTTCTGCCTGAGGATGAAACATCCGTCAGTACCTGCATATTTTCATGAGGATTCTTATTCACTTTTAGTCAAGGAAGCAACACTTCATGACACTCTCTTTTCCAAAGTATTCTTCTACTGGTTTTCAGTTTTAGGTAAAATAGATTATTCTTTCCAGGTCTAAAATGTTCCAGAAGAAATTCAACCTTAGGGTCATTCTTATCAAGGCTTGGAATATTCGAGGAAACTTTAACAAATAGTAGTAGGCCCCTAGGAGCTCTACAGTGTTCCAGGTATATAGACTTGGAATGAACTCCTTTCAGTCTTGGAATGTTCCAGGAAGCTTCATTAGGAAAGCAATTATTATCTTCTTTTAGATATTCTAGTACTGCCTTTAGAAAACAGCTGTCAATTAATACTCTCTATTGTATGAAAAGGTTTCTTTGAAGACCTTCAGTGTATTCCAGTTGCTAGCAGCTCTGGAATGTTTTCAGTAAATTTATTGTTTTGTGGTACTGTTTGTAAGTAGTCTCATTTCCAGACCTGGAAAACGAATTAGCCTAATTTCTGTCCAGTCCTGGAATGTTTTAATGAAGTGCCAACTTCTTTGTTCTGAAATATCAGATGCTGAGGATCTTGAAGGATTTCTTTTTCGGATAAGATGGCAGGGGACAATTATCCTACGTTCTTCAGAGGTGTTCGTTCCTGATAAACCGATTTCCTTCGGAATGCTTTCCTATGTAGCGATAGCGACGAACTCCGTACGCACCTGCAAAAGCACAAAATGAAGAAGAAGAAGAAGCCTGTGTGTGATCTGTTACCGCTTGCCTGAAAGAAGCACATCAAAAGCGTGTTTAGTTATTTTTGATGAAGGGCTATGACGGTTTCTTAAACTTAGTAGCCTAGGCCTATATAAACTAGTTAATTGTACGTGAGGTCATTTTTGATGCGTTGGCTAACTTATTCCAAGATTTTAGTAATACGTATTCAGTTTGCCCTAGTTTTAACGCTTGATTTTGACATTAAATGTGCAATGGAAAAAGTATTGTATTTTGGAGATGACGCATTAGACTACTAACTTCTAGTTGTTAGGGAAAATAGAGAACAGGTATTGCAAGCAATTACAAACAAGAATTAATTTATATTAGCATTATAGCATATAGCATGATTTTATTGAATGGGGAAATTCATTCTAATAGCCTTGGTTTTTCCTTTTAATATACCCTTTTGAAGATATGAGTAATACAGCACTGACTTATCACATGTACCAGAACCTCCCAGAGACCTTTCAACTTAGTGATTTCTTCATATTTCTTCATAGTTTTGCAATACGCTTCAGACTGAAAGCAGTAAATCCAAAATGGGAAATAAATATAAATCCCTTGCCTTTCCAGGAACTAGCAACTGACTATGAAGACATCGGTAGTTTAATAGGTCATTGGTAGGCTTAAATAAATATCAAAGGAAAATATTAAGTAAGGCTGTCATGCACCACAGCTCATAGTATGGGTATTAGTAATGCTGTATGTTGGTTGAACCCATACAGGATTTATCCTAATTGGTCGATATGTACCTAGTGTGTCCTCTAATCTCTGTTATGAAGCACCCCATTGTGTTTACCTGTGTGCTTTTGTGCAGGGTCTGTCGAATTCTCTTTGTTGCCTGCCGTGCCGTTCTGGGCTTGCTTCTTGTTGCCCTCGGGTGCCTTTGTTGTGGCGTTCGTCTCCTGCGGGGGGCTGACTGTGTTGGTCCCGTTCTGGTGTTCAATACCCGTCTTCTGGAAATTCGACAGACGAATTTAGGGTTGGGTTGGCAGTGATGAAAACGGTGGTTGAAGGGATTTGTGGGTGGTGTGATATTTATTTGTACAAAGTTTGAAGGCTTGGGAATTTCTGATTTAATTTTGCGTACCGTAGCATATTGTTAGGATAGTTAAATTTATTTATCTGTTTGGAAGGATGTTAAATTTGTTTTTACCTGCCAAAAAGGTTTGAAAGCTTGGGAATTTCTTATTGAATTTTGCGTAGCAAATTTGAAGGTTAGTTAGCGTGTGTATTTAACTGCCAGATTCATTAACATTCATATATATCACGTGAGAAAGTGATTGACAATGATAAATTATTCATGTATTATAAGGGCTGAGCCCCTTTCACTATATAAATGCCACGAGATCTCTTGTCATCACTTTTGTATGAATATAATGTTTATTAAACTTGAAAAACTATTCTATCTTTATTTCAGTACTGTACTTAAGGCTCATTTGCATATCCAGAGGTGTCACTTGAGCTCATATACTTTCTTTATTTATTTAATATACCAGTGAACGTTGTTTTTATGATAGCAATATTTTTTGTCAAGTTAAATGCATATTACGCTTCATATTATATATATAATGTTCGGGCGTCCATTGCATTTGTTGAGACGAGTCACAATCAACCTTCCTTCGAGAGAGGAGATATACAGCACCCTGCTCTGTTCCTTGACTTCATTCATTTTTTTAAACTGAGGAGTCGATACCAATGAGAATTTTCCCTGTGGCTTCCTCCTCCTCCTCCTCCTCCTCCTCCTCCTCCTCCTCCTCCTCCTCCTCCTCCTCCTCCTCCCCTCCTCCTCCTCCTCCTCCTCCAGTCATTTTTTACTTTGTATTTTTCCCCAGAGTAAGAAGGGGCCACGAAAGAAGCAAAAGTTGTTGAATTTTTTTCTTTGACTTCTGGGTCTTCCTTCACCTCTGCTTTAAAGCTTTAACGCGCGTCAGGTTACGTCGCTTGCATACTTCCTTTGTGTGCTTGCACATGTTCCTTTATTCTTTCCTGTTGATAAGTAAGATGTTTTGTTTCATTGCGGGGATGAAGTGCTTGATTTAAGATACAGTAAAAATAGCAGAAGGTACATTCAACACCACAGAAAGTTCTGCAATTAGATCCTCAGGAGTTCAAGCGAAGATGCAATGCATTAATACCCCAAAACAATTCACCTTGTATTTTACTAATTTATTTATATTATTTTACTCATTTATTTATATTTTTATTGATTCATTTATTAATTTATCTTATTTTTTCTAATAACTGATCTCTTCTTTCTCTATTTCCTATTATCATGTGTAACTTCTTTCAGATGAGCACATATTCCTTGGAAGCTTAAATTTCAAAGTCAGTGTACCCTGTGGGATTGTTCCATATGAATAGGGGTTTATCTTCTGAATAATAATAATAATAATAATAATAATAATAATAATAATAATAATAATAATAATAATAAAATGCATAAAAGAGTGACAATGATGCATCGATTAGATAGGGCAGTAGCATGATGCCCCTTGAGTAACTGAGGGTACAATGAAACAGACTTATCGGGAATGAACTTAGTGAAAGTAACTGGGGTATTAATGAAAATCCATTGCAAGAAATACTCCATACAGTGTTCCTGCTTGGGTCATTGCACGCAACTTGTATAAAGTCATAAAAAAGAACCTCATGTTTAATAAGCCGTATAGTCTATTAGTCACAGGTCAGTGTAGAACCTTATCGTCAGTAGAGTTTGTCATGCCTGAATATCTGTCACCAGCCACATATTTGTCATAGGTCAATTGGGAGTGTCTTATGACGTGTGTTTGTTTTGCCTTCTTGGAAAACGTCTGCCGTAAAGCATGTTTGTCATAACGTCTGCCGTAAAACATGTTCGTCATAACTTGACCCAACTTTTGTCGCGAGCACACACATTTGTCATAGATCAATAGGGCGTTTCTGTCTTATGCCGTGTCGTTGTTTTGCCTGAATTAAAAACGTCTGCTGTGTAAACTATATCTTTGTCAAATAACTTATATGTAAAACGCCTGCCCTCAGTCAATATTTGTCATACCTTTCTGCTTTGTTTTTAAGATTTTAATACTCATCGTGAGTTGTCATTTGGAGGAAGTGATGAATGTTGTTCTAATGCAACTGATAAATTATGCAACAATACAGACGAATCTTTGTCCGAAGTCAGTATTTGTCATAGGTTTCTGCCGATGCTATTTGTAAGATATCTGACACAAATCGTGAGTCGTCATATGAAGACAAATCGTGAGTTGCAATATGAAGAAAAGGATGATGTCTTCTTGCAACGCCAATTTCTCAACAGTATAGGCCTAAATATATAATTTGGAACTCATTCTTAAGTCAGTTATTTGTCATAAGTTCTTCCCAATATTATTTTAAGATATCTGACACAAATCGTGAGTTGTCATGTGAAGGAAACGATAAGTGCCTTCACAATGCAACTTTGAATTGACAACATTATAAATGTATAATTAGTATAAATCCTGTCCTTAGTCAGTTGTTTGTCATAGGTTTCTTCCAATACAATTTGAAAGCTATTGGTCATAAATTGGGAGTTTTTATACGAAGGAAATGATAAATGTTAGAATAATGCAACTTATTACAACAATGTGTAATTTAGAACGTCAGTCCCAAGTCAGTATTTGTCATAGGTTTCTGCCAATGCTATTTGTACGATATCTGAAACAAATCTTGAGTTGTCATATCAAGGAAATGGTTAGTGCTGTCTTCGTGCAAATCATGAGTTTTACACCAATACGAATTACTCCTATTCTTACTGTGTTTGGTACGGTCGTGATAGCAGGGGGCTTCACAGTCTTCATGAGAGCTCCTCTCTTTCGGGCTTCCCTCAACTCCGTCTTCCTGACGGCCGTCGAATCGAGGAACCGCAGGCCGTGCAGACGATGGAGCACGTATAATCTGAAAGAAGCGAAGGATGCTGTAAAGGCTTCATTTTCGTAGTAGGACGAAAAGAAGTAACGTTACATAGTAGGACGGAAAGAAGTAACAGCGTTTGGTTACCTCCTAAGAGTAGCTTCCACTCTCTCTCTCTCTCTCTCCCTCTCTGTCAGAAGGACTTTGAAGAATCGGAAGTTGCAGAACAGTTAGAATTTGTACTTTCGAACGCCGTTGAAAGGCGCAGTAGTTCAACAATCTCTGTTGACGTTTCTATAGAGAGAGAGAGAGAGAGAGAGAGAGAGAGATAGAGAGAGAGAGAGAGAGAGAGAGAGCTACTCATAGAGTAGGAAGTCCTAGAAATTTCTTCCCAAGAAATCCAATTAGCCCATTGCGGTCACAAGATGGGCAGCCGCAGTAACAGAAGATGTAAACAAAACTTGGAGAGGAGGGACTTAGTAGGGGATAGGCAGCGTTGCCATATCCCCGAAGCCGAGATAGATGGCCTATAAGCCCCCTGGTGGCGCGCGTACTAACTTAAATGTTGACATTTAGATATGGCACGCAGTAAAAACCTGCTGGTTTCTCTTCACGTTTTCTGTACCTCAGACTTTCTCTAGGTTTTTGTTTACTTACAGTTGAAAGAAGATTCCTACTGTGGCAACTTGCTGTTTACCAAATTCCCTACGATACAAATAAGTAAAGACTTAAGACTCCAACCTTTTATCATTTTAATTCATTTTTGGAAATTTGTATGGCGAGAGAATATAAGCGCATGACAACCTTTAGGTAACAGAACTACGTGGGACAGGGCCTGTTTTGGGGGGAGGGGAGAGGTATGGAGATCATATGTCATTACCCTTAGAAAAAGAAGATTTGTTTTGTTGTGTCTCTTGTGTTTGAGAGAGAGAGAGAGAGAGAGAGAGAGAGAGAGAGGTTATTCCTATTTGTGATTAAGCTGGCGTTATGCCAGCACGGGCTCTTGCTCTTGGAGCTGCCCTAATTCTTTTAATGATATGAAAGTAGATGGTAAGGAAAAGAGAGAGAGAGAGAGAGAGAGGCAGCATGAATTACTTTAAATGTTTAGTAAAAGTTATTTTTTTATATCTACAGGAAGTATTTGACTCTTGCAAAGATAATAATGAACGATAATTGGATACCCCCTGAATTATGGTTGTAAAATTTATGATGTCATGTGATGTCATGTTTTGAGGCATTATTTTAGATAAATAAGCAATTAAGAGCAGATGCCTTACCTAGAAAATTAGACTGGAACGACACGAGAGCTCTAAATAGTAAGATAAACTAAGTAATCACAGAGAGTTGGAGACGAGACCTTTACAGCTACGTGAGTACTGTCAGGTAGGCTACTTCAAGAAATGAGATATTTAACCTTTCCACAAAACAACATGCCGTTTCATTGCACAAAGCAGCATGCCGTTTCATTCCACAAAACAATGCCGTTTCATTCCACAAAACAGTATGCCGTTTCATTCCACAAAACAACATGCCGTTTCATTCCACAAAGCAGCATGTCGTTTCATTTTACAAAACAGCATGCCGTTGCGTTCCACAAAGCAACATGCCGTTTCATTCCACAAAACAGCATGCCGTTTCATTCCACAAAACAGCATGCCGTTTCATTCCACAATACAGCATGCCATTTCATTTCACAAAACAACATGCCGTTTCATTCCACAAAACAACATGCCGTTTCATTTCACAAAACAGCATGCCGTTTCATTCCACAAAACAGCATGCCGTTTCATGTCACAAAACAACATGCCATTTCATTCCACAAAACAACATGCCGTTTCATTCCACAAAACAGCATGCCGTTTCATTCCACAAAACATGCCGTTTAATTCATAAAACAGTATGCCGTTTCATTTCACTGATCATATTGCAAGCTGGTTACGTCACAGACAACTTAAGAAATTTACGTAATGGCAAATCTCCGACTTTAGTGGTCTCCTAGCAGAGGGAGTCAGGTCTCCCCTCCCCCCCCCCTGTGTGATTTGCGAGCATTATCATTATCTTAAAAGGATTTATCGTCTGCTAGACCAATATCCTTGTGAATCGTTGAAGTGAGAAAATTCTACTTCCTTATATTTTGTGTATATATTACTGATTCATCACCCAGCAAGTTTTTTTTTTTTTTTTGTTAATCTCACCTGACAAAGACAAGGTGGAGGTGGCAGTCTTTTATTGCCGTATTATATGAATGCCTACACGTGTGGGTTGGAATTTAAACGAATGTCACTCCCTGTTGGTTACCAAAATCAGTGGAATAACTCTGCTTTGCCGATGAAGTTGTTTCAATCTCTCCCTCAGTGCAATGGTTGCAGCTTATAAACACGTAAAAAAATACGCCGAAGTTTCTTCGGCGCAATCGAGTTTTCTTCACAACGTATAATGCTGTATGAGCCGCGGCCCGTGAAACTTTCAGCCACGGTCAGGTGGTGGCCTGTCCTATAGCGTTGTCAGACGCACGATTATAGCTAACTTTAACCTTTAAATAAAATCAAAACTACTTAGGCTAGAGCGCTGCAATTTGGTATGTTTGATGATTGGAAGGTGGATGATAACATAGCAATTTGCAGCCCTCTGGCCTCAGTGGTTTTTAAGGTCTGAGGGCGGACAGAAAAAAGTGCGAACAGAAAAAGTGCGGCCGGACAGACAAAGCCGGCACAATAGTTTACTTTTACAGAAAACTAAAACCTGGCTTACTCCTGTATCCTACGTAAAATTCACAGTACTGAGGTTTTGCCTGTAACCGATGCCAATCCGGTATCCTTACCTGTATCTTCTGTAATCTTTTTCATCTTTGTCCAAAGAAGAGAGTTGGTTTGGACAGGCTTCATTGCCTAGCAGACTGAGGTACCGTAACTGGGGGAACTTTTCGCTGACTTGGTCCAAGAACTTCTCTAAATTGGCGACCTGCAGAGAGACAAGAACGGAGTTGAGGGGTTTAAGTGTTCTTACAAGGAAATTCAAAGAAATTATTTTTTTTTATTTTGGATTAAGAAGAACGAATAAATTATGTTTTTATTAATTTTGTGATATCAAATGAAAACTTGGGTAATTTTGTTGAGGTATTTAATTCCTTTTAACAGAGAACACGCTTTATACTATGGAATTTTTTGATGAGATGATCTAGAGCCGCGTTTTTCAAACTGTGGGTCCCGACCCTTCATCGGGTCCCGAGATAAATAAAATGGGTCGCGACAAAAAGGAAGGAAAAAAAAAGAAAAACGACAATGGGTACAAAGTGCAGAATATAAAAGGAGGTAGCCTAAATGTCGAGATGAATAGTTTACACAACAAATGTGGGATAAGGAGAATTAGAAGGATGAGAAATACACACACACAATCTCACACATATATATGCACAAGTTTACGTCCAAACAAATATATGTATAGTACTTTCTATAATGAAAACTCTGTAAATTTCCTTCGCTACTACGTGATAACTCTCCGGACGCTTAGTATCCTTTCCTCACCTTATTCTTATTGAGAGAAAGCGTGTGGAGGGTTTCCAGTCTCGGAAGTGTGACGCTGTCGTCTATGAAATTGTTGTCCAGGATCAGTTCCTCCAGGTGAGGAAACTTCTCGAGCCCTTCTAGTGACCTGATGTCAAAGAGAGAGAGAATGGGGGTCAAAGTCTTTTGGATGGCTACAGGTTACATATAAGAATGTTCAATTTTGATCTGTTCAGAATGGTAAGAGTTAAGGATATCTTAGTTAACCCCACTGTTTGATTAAAGAAAAAAGAAAAAGGTTTATAATTTCTTTACGTATAATTATGATCAAAACATGTAGACCAAAAAGGGGACTGGAATTTCTTTACGTGTCAGATTTTATGACCAAAATATGTAGAGCCTCCCAAAGGTATCAAAGGTCCCCCATATAGGTTAATTCACGTCAACACGCGACTTGGATATATCAACCAAAGCTGCTTATTGAGAAGGCCTGTTTTGTATCTGCATTGAAAGTTGATTATGCAGTTAATGTGTTTCCGTGGTTTCGTTCATTTAATAGCTGTATTTAACTTCTATTATATTAAAAATTATTGGTAATCATGATAACTGAGATCAGTGGTTTGCGATGAGACTGGAATACAAGAGGCTTAATAGCTCACATTATTATTATTATTATTATTATTATTGTACATATATATAAAGATAAATCTGTACAGTCCTGTAATTTTCCTCTGTGACCTCGAATTATCTTGAAAAATCGAAGAGAAAGATTTGAGGCATTTTTGCAATACTCTCGGGTCTTTTCGTGAACTAACTCTTGCTGCATCTCTTGAAGTGGTCTGTTCGGGAAAGTACTCACCGTACAAAAAAAAAAAAAAAAAAAAATCAAAAGTTTAGTGTTCACCAAAAAAAAAAAAAACCTTTTGGAAAATTGTAGCATGTGGTAAACGTTAAGATAAACACGAGAGAGGAACTTATAGGGACTTACTTAATAGCATTGTAGGAGAGGTCTAGTCTCTTTGTTTGGAGTCCATACGTAGCTCCCAGTATGCTTGGAATGCGTTGGCAATCTTGTCCTACGAAACATAACTGAAACGAAAGGAAAAAAATAAATGTCAGTTTTGTACCTCTTCCAGTTGATGCAAATAAATTGGAATTTTATAATTCAGGCAAATGGGCTATCAAGATCAAAGTTTTATATGACAAAAATAACCAATTACTTTACTACATTATTTTTTCAATACAAATTTGTTATTTTACGCTTTTGCAGAGCTGTGCGTGATTTTACCGCTGTTCTGGTATAAGGATTCTCTTATGAGGTAAGTTTTTTGCTTTACATTTTTGTTATTTATTAATATTATATCTCAGGGTCGTTTCTAATCTTCACTTTACAGTCAAGTCCTAACCTCTTCCGTTTCCCAGAGTGGAAAAGTATGATATTGCTTTACCAAAACGTCAACATTCCCTCGGAGGTTGGGAAAGGGACGATGTATTTTTACTTCAGTGGAAACTTGAAAGGTTAAATGGCAGCTCGTATGTACTTTTTTATCTTTTAGCTGAGTTTTGTCATTAAGAATTGATCTGGAATACATTATTTTTATGCCATTGAGGAAACGCGTATAAGCCTTCTAGATTATGATAAAATTATTGAGTGTAGTGTTTTGAAGCCTTTTGTTTTTTGCTCGTTATTTTTGTTTTGTATAAAGACAAAGCACACTCGACGTTTTCTTGTTAGTTTTTCTGAGAATTTTTGTCATTATTATCCTAGAATTGATCTGGCATCGACATAAATCCATTAGTAGATGAAAGTAGCTGTTATTGCTAGAGATTCAGGAGAGAGAAATAACCATTTATTGTTTAGGCATTACCAGATATCGTATAGGATTTAACAGGCATTTATAAAAATTACACATTGCATTTTGATTGTTAACCGCCTACCGAGATCAAGAAAGTAGCCTTGTTAAGTTTACCGCTGGAATTTTTGAGGAATCAAAGAGGTTTTTTTGACCCGCTATCTCGTGCGGTGGATTTGCACCGACCGTCGCAACCAGCCATGGGCGGAAGGGAGGCTTCTCATTACTTCATTAGGATATCAGTTAACCAAATACTTGGAGAACCACAGCGAAAAAAGGTCGAGACGACATCGTAACTCATTTTTCCAGACGTGGATCGGGTCGCTATGCCATGATACCGCTGTGGTTTCGAGATCAGATTCGCCTACTGTGTTTGCTAAATTACTACAAAGTCTAGCCTATACTTCGTGCTGCTGGTCGTTGTCTCGACTTGGTCGTTTGGTGGCGTGTGCGTCCACAGCCGTTGGCTTCCACCAGCATACTGAGTGACTGACGTCACGCCATGCACGAGGATAGGGCAACGAGTCTTAAAGAGAAGATGCCAGATTTACCGGATTATCACTTTTTTCCCTTAAACATTTGAATGGGGTGAAGGTAATGTGGCAAGTGCTAATCGTCATGTGATACAGCCGTTTGTAGCTGGAGTTGAGGTGCCTGCGAACTTCCCATGAACTGGGAGTTCGAGCGGTTCGAACTGTTTTTTTTTTGTTTTTTTTTTGTTAACTTTCTAAGTAAATATGATACTGTGTATATATGTGTATGAATATATACAGTATATATATATGTATATATATTTATACATACATGTATATATGCAGTAATATACACATATATATGTATGCATGTATATATATATATTTAATGTACATATATACTAAAAACCCATATATACATATATATATATATATATATATATATATATATATATATATATATATATATATATATCAAGATTATCTAAACGTTGGAAAATTCCCCATATTAAAGAACACCTATTCAGTAGTTAAAATTTATTAAAAAATTAAGAAGTAGAAATTCCTTCCTCCCCATCCCCCTTCCCAGTACAATGACGCAAACATTCTCTCTCTCTCTCTCTCTCTCTCTCTCTCTCTCTCTCTCTCTCTCTGTAAAACCTCCCCCCTCTCCCCCCTCCACTTAAAAACACATTGACTCCCTCGCTGACGAAAATGGGAGGGGCTCCAGGGCTTGACGTCACCGATGCCGGTATTTTGAGTCACCTAACCTCACCTGATCCCTTGGAAGGCGGGGTATACGAGGTGAAGGGAAGGTGAATAATCTCCCTCTCTATGGCTTCCGGTACGGCGTCTCAAGATTGTTGACCGGTAGTTTCCTGGTGCTGCTCTTTTTTTTTTTTTTTTCTTAAGAAATACTTCCGTTTAATTTTTATCACTGTTTGATTATTTAATTTTTCATATTTATATTTTGTTGTGATGTTGTAGGTGAGTTGTTGGTAGCTTTTTTTTTATAAAAGTTCATTTCGTAACTTAATAGGCTATCAGTTGTTAATTATTGATTTATTTTTTACACTGGAATTGATGTCATGCATCCTATGACAAAAGAATATAGGATTTAATGAAATGTTTTACAAACCGTATTATTTACCATTTTTTCTTGGAGTATTTTCCTTATGTCTTTGTTTATATATGTATATATATATATATATATATATATATATATATATATTTATATATATATATATATATATATATATATATATATATAAATATTCCTTGATGTCTTTGTTTTATACTGGTTTGTCTTACTACGCCTTCAGCAAAGGCATATTCATTCGAAAAAGGATTTGAACATCTGACTAGCGTCCATACGCCGTAAAAAAAAAAAAAGGTTGGCAGTTACATTTGCAACAAGCCTAGGGGATCAGGCACGAGGGACAATGCATAACAACACGCCCTTGAGAGCCACCAGAGTGGCTATGCCCCAGGTCACCTGGACACCTGATCAGCTAAGTTAGGCAACGGTGGGTCTGGCCAGTTCTTGGATGGTTAACCGCAGAGAAATGCCGGATGCCATCTGGGCATAATGCCCGCGATGGGACGATGTTTTGGATATATATATATATATATATATATATATATATATATATATATATATATATATATATATATATATATATATATATATATATATATATATATATATATATTATATATATATATATATATATATATATATATATATATATATATATATATATATATATATATATATATATATATTGTTTGAGGGCTCTGTTCTGGTTGAATTAGATATAAGTATTAAGTAAAATTATAATCAAAGTACCACTTATGAATTAGATGTAATGGGAGTTTTTGGTATGCTTTAGGACCACCTGATTTGCTAGCAGAGACTACTTATTAGTACAGGTAAGGAGTACTAATATATATAAGTTTGAAAATATTTTTTATATTAGAAGAAAAATTGATATGAGTAAATTCAATAGCTGAATTAACTAAAAACAAAAAAATCATATGAATAAACTCAGTAGCTGAACTAACTAAAAAAAAAAAAAATCCATATGAGTAAATTCAATGGTTGAATTACCTAAAAAAAAAAAATTTAGAAAAAATTCATATGAGTAAACTCAATAGCTGAATTAACTAAAAACACAAAATAAAAAAAATTTCATACGAGTAAATTCAATAGCTGAATTAAATAAGAATAAATATAAAAAAATTCATATGAGTAACTTCAATAGCTGAATTAACTAAAAAATACAAAATTTTGAAAAAATCATATAAGTAAACTCAATAACTGAATTAACAAAAAAAAAAAAGTATAAAAATCAGTAAATCGTAAAAGTAAGGATCACGAATATTTGAAGTGTGAAGATATTTTAGTATATTATCCTTTGAAAAATCCATGTGTTTAAAGTCAATAGCTGAATTAACTAATAAAACAAAATAATACGTAAGCCAATGAAAATTGGTAACAGATTGAATACGCTGGTAAAAACAGAATAATGTTATATTATATAGCAATAATAAACAGGACAAAAACAAAATAGAATTGATAATGTAATTATATAACCATGCAGAAACAAATTGTTAAAATGTATTGGCAGGAAAAATAATTAAACTTAGTGAATTAGTATATGGAAATAAAATTAACGTGTTTTAAGCAAAACGACGTGACTTAAAAAGTTAAAACAATTAGATTATAATGTTATCAAATTACCCTGAAAATTATTAAACAAATAGATAAATATATAAATAGAAAGACGAAAACAAAGTTAGGAGACAAAGCAAAGTCTAGGGGCCTTTGAAACGTATACGCCTCGTCTTTTGGGTTGAATTCTAAAGGGCTGAAGGGAGCTCATGTAACGTGTAACCCAAGCCAGGGTTTAAAGCTTTCTGGAACGTAGTTCTTTGAATTTTTTTTTTTTGTGGTTTGTTTATTCTATGTTTTGTTTGTTTGCATTGCAAAGGGATGGTTTAAATGAGTGATTGTTTAAAGGTGAAGGTATCAGGAACGGCATAACATTAAGTAAAATGCCAGACATAGTTTGTGGTATAATTTTGACTGAGGGAGATAAACAGATGACAGGAGATTTGATAGGGGAAGAGCAGGATGGTGTTAAGAGAAGGAAGAGGGTGAGTGGGTCAGATTTATGTGTGAGAGGCTTGAAAGTAAAGGGCAAAATTATATATTGTTTATATGGTTTTAGAAGAAAGTTTTAAATTGAATTGATTGACATGTAGTTTGAAGTGTGTTGGAGATGTATTATATGGAACAAGGTTTTTAGAGGGATGAAAAGACTGATGGAAATGAAGTTTGTGTTAGAAGACAGAGACAGTAGAGTGACTGGTGTGTTGTAAAAACCGATCTGAGACGAGATGTTTCATGTCTCAGTGGCTGTTTTCATATCTTTATCTTGTACGTATGTATAATTTGCGTGAATATATAAGTAAATGTAATTTTGCTTATATGTTCAAATTATGCATCACATAGTACATACACACATCATGTATCCGTTAATCTTAAGTTAAAAAATAAATCTTTTTATTGTTAAATCGTAGCATTAGTATTGATAATGTTATGTTTCTTAGAGAGCCGTTAGCACTAAACCTTTCTGCCGAGCTTATTAAAGTTTTAGCAAAAACGAAAAAGCCTTGCCTTGGGTCATAACCATTGTATTAATTTTCCAGTTGTCTCATGAGAGCTCTTGCAGCGAAATGTTTCATTTTCTTTCGCAATTAATTGTCTCGCGAAGCCTGCTTTGTAGCTTAATAAAAAAGAATGTACAAAAAAAGCCACCTCTCCATTAAGCAAGAACATGGCACTCTAGATTAGGAAGCTGAACGCCCAGTGAATGGATTCCTATAGAGAGTAGAGCCAGTACAGAAGGTTACAGAGCTGGAGGTACTTACGTCAGAAGAGTTTAGCAAAAAAGAACAGGCAAGTCACAAGACATTCTAGCAAGGCCAGAGGCAAGTCCCCCAGTTCATCTGCTCAAGCAAAGCCACAAGCATACCCTGGGCAAGACAGGTCAAGCAAAAACAGAAGCATCACCAAAAAATCGTTGGTTTTTTTCTACCTGTATGCCATAGACGCGAAACACCACCAACCTGTTTCTGGCCAGTGAGACGCCCGTCTGACGCATAATGCAGGGAATTGCCCAAGTCCATGTCACCGACCACCGTGGCATTACACTAGAGGAGGACAGGGGGGAGGGAGGGATGTTAAAAACATGTCGACAACATGTTGGATACTGTATTTCAGTTGTAGCAACTTACTGCCGACGCTACCTCTCTTTTCCCTTGCTTAGCAAAGTCAACATTGCGGCTACAAATCTGGCATGGCTACGCCTAGTTTTGGTCAGATGATTCTACTTTGATTAGAAAGTTTTACACATTTAATGGAAATCCCTGTAAGAATTGTATTTGATAGCAGTACACTTTTATAACTGTGGATTATTGTGAGTTGCTCCTATATTTATATACAGTACATACATATACATATAAACACACACACACTATATATATATATATAGTATAACATATGTGATTATGGAAAGATCATATATATATATATATATATATATATATATATATATATATATATATATATATATATATATATATATATATATATATATATATATATATATATACATATACATACACATATCATATACAATAAAACAATAATCAGACATAGAAAAAGTGCAATATGTGCACAAACTTTAGCTATGAAAGGGGAGGGAAATTTGGGACCATCTTGACAAAAGGTTATTGATGCTGAATGGTTTCTTTCTTTTACAGGAATAATTTAAAATCGTTTTACATTTACAGTCGGATGATAAGCATTTGTGCCCCGGGGATACTCCTTAAGAAATTAAATAATTAAGAATGTGATTACGTGTTTGTTAATTCCCTTTGTCCTGTATACACACATACATACGTACACACACACATATATATATATATTATATATTATATATATATATATAAATATACATATATATGTGTATATAAATACATAAATATGTATATACACACATATATATTGTAAATGTGTAATACTGAATTCTAATGAAAGACTAAAGGCTGAAACTTAAAAGACGAGTACCTATCTTAGCAAATGGGACATACGAAGAACTGAAAGGGTGAGAAATACGAGGCATGTAGACGAGGCAAAAAGTCAGCTTAGGTCAAAATGATAGGACAGCGTTTTTTTGAAGGTGGTTGAAGCATTCGTAAGACGGGAGGATTATTAGCGCTGGGGTGGTGGGGAGATGACGGATGACGTAGAAGTAGCTAGGTAATTGCTTTTGGCAGAGAGGTAATAGTAGGGAAGAGCGTGTGTTTGTGAGATGGAAGTAAATGGTAAAGTGCGTAGCAATGATACTTCACAAGAGTGAGTCTTCCTCTGGAGCCATCCATCTAAAATGACAGTAAAATTAAAAGCATGAGGCATTACTCCCTGATATTGTGTGCTTCAAGAAGAAGAAGAAGAAGAAGAAGAAGAAAAAACAAGTCACTAGCCCCATACATATATTAATTTCTGAGTTAAAAATGAATCTCGTGCATAAAATTTCCACTGCAGTACCAGTTGCTTATATGTGCACAGGAGACCTGAGTATAGGCCCCAGAGAAAAGACGAATATTGCTTTTATGAGAAGGAACGTTGTAGGAAATTATGAGAGAATTTGAGAGCTGTAGGAGAGGGGGCGGGTTGGGGGAGGAAGCCACTGAACTGAACAGTATTTTAGCACTATTGATACGGAGAACACCATCGTGTCTGTACCCAAGGATGTGCGTTTTGACATGTATGGGTGTCTGTGTAGATCCACACCTGGTCAAATATGGGTGTCTGTGTAGATTCACACCTTGTCAAACGTGCATGATTGATGCTGGATATACATTCTACATATGACTAGCTGGCAACTGTCCTTTCATTATGTTTGTAGTCATAGTTATTTAGTTTTTAAATACAAATACTATTAAAAGCAGTAATGAAGCGACACAAGTATACACTACTACTGCTACTACTACCACTACCACTACATCTGCTGCTTTTGTCGCTACTATAAACACGAACGCTTATAACATTAATTATATCGATTATTATAACATTTTGGTCGTATATACGAATATTGCAATTTAATCACAGTAATTCAGGTTTCAACGCCCGCTGTCAACACAGTCTTACCTGCAAAACTGTATTGCCTTTCACAGGAGACATATTATTGTTGAAATGAAGACTTATTGCCATTCCCTGGTTTTCAAGGTTTGCATTTGTTTCTGAAAGCGCCAGATGATTCTTGTACGTTCGTATACTTTCACAGTTATTATCTTTTAAAAGCGGTATGTTTTCAGAACACTGTCTTTTGGTAAAATGTCTTCAAATGAAACACTTCATGAACCGCAGAGATTCCTTGTCAGAGGGGAGCATTAGTGTTCGAGACGTGTCAGAAACTTCTGCCATTTTAAAGGACGTGATTTGAACGAAAGAGAAATTCTGAAAGAGAGAAGTGGAAGATGCCGACACTCGAGTGTTATGGCACGGCACACTAAGAAGTGTAGTCTACACAAACACCTGCCATGGAAGATTTCACTGCTTGGAAGATGATGAATTAAATAAAAGGCAAATATTCACACTAAAGTAAGAATAGGGAGAGATAGAAGCTGTAGCCTTCCGCTCCGTGACACTGACAGTGGCTTCCCTTTCTGGAGCACCCTTTGAGGGACGCTCTTCTTGTCCTCCCCCCCTCCCCCTCAGGAAGGAGAGCCCCCACAGGCATATCCTCTCCCCCCCCCTCTCCTGGATAACCCATGGTCTTCCCCATGACACCTCGGGTCGTCTTCAATCCCCGCCTTCCCTAACATAGGATTACAAGGCAGCCTAGAGCTTACTCCCTCTCCTCCTCCTCCTCCTCCTCCGAGGAGGAGGAGGAGGAGGAGGAGGAGGAGGAGACTGTCTTAGCCCCCTATTCAGCAAACCGAGGCTTAGCTAGAGCTTCACCGTAAGGATTTCGAGTCTAAAAATAGACTGTAAGCATCAGTGTTAATTGGTGTTTATAATTTGAAGGTTGTCGAAGCAATTCTCAAAGTTATTTAAAAGACTGGCTTAAATTACTTGTGTCTTGCTATTTTATTGTGTGTATGTGTGTGTGTGTTGTGTGTATGTGTGAATAGTATACCTCTTTAGTATAGTCGAAGCAGCATTTTCAAAAATAAACTCGCTGAGCAGAAAGAGGAAATAGGACGTGATGCAAAAGAACTCTTATGAATGGTGATGAAGGTCCCCTGCCAGCGCGACCTCTCCAGGGCTTTGCTAAGAATAGAGGGAAAGACCAGGTTTCAGGCCACTTGAGACAATAACAGTGATGATTATAATCGTGGTAACTTAATTTAAGGTGCAGGTGTTTAGGAAATCCTGGATATTAGGTGCCGAGTGTAATGAACATTAAGTAGGATTGACTGGACAAGCTTATGGTAACATTTTACGTGTATGTTTAGGAAATCCTGAATATTAGATTCTAGGTGTAATGCATATTCAGTAGGATTGATTGGATAAGCTTATTATTAATATAGATGAAGATAAATTTCTATTTTGGGTATATGAACCGCTGACTTGTGATTTAACAGGCCAGCACCCACTCGACCAATACATTATTTATAGGGCAGGCCCATATAGTAAGTATGATTGAGTGGGTAAATAGTGACATGGGCAGCTTGCTGCCGAAATGTGGTAATGTTTCTCATAATAAAAATGTGTTTAAATATCTTTAAATAAAATCATTAGTTATAAAGGCTCGGGAAACTAGGGCCACGAGGAACTTGCTACTGAAGTTTGGTAATGCTTCTCTTAAATAAAAAATGTCTTTAAATAAATATCTTTAAATAAAGTCATCAGTCACAAGGGCAAGGGAGAATTTGGTCAGCTTATTCAACTTGAAGGGTGGTAAATAGATATTCATTCACTGAAATTTGTAAAATGAAACGTTATTTGATGTCGTTCGAATTTATAAGATTAAAAGTCATGAAACAGGACGGTGGGAGGTTGGAGTGGGGGAGAGCTAATACCTAAAATTACCTCCAATAAGTGATAACACGAGATCAGTCATATACAATGCTCAGGATTTATACCTGTTCATTCCGTATTGTGGAGACTAATCCTAACACGAGATCAGTCATATACAATGCTCAGGACTTATACCTGTTCATTCCGTATTGTGGAGACTAATCCTAACACGAGATCAGTCATATACAATGCTCAGGATTTATACTTGTTCATTCCGTATTATAGAGACTAATCTCACGAGATCAGGCCGATGTTAAACCTCAGATGACTTCTGCCTTTTCATTCCGTTGTGCACGCCTAATCTGAAGTTTTAAGTTTATATAAACCTTTAAGATGCTGTTTCCTATGTTCATTTTTTTCTCGCCTGTCTGAAGTTTTAAGTTTATATATATAACGTGTATGTGGGGGGTTTCTATGTTCATTTTTCCCTTTTTGGGGAGGGAAGGGGAGGAGGTGATGTGTGTGTTTGGTTTCTGTGTTCATTTTTCTCTTGGGGGTAAGGGGGAGGGGAGGGCTGGAGGAAGGGGGTAGTAGGCCAGAAGGTGTTACCCTTCTGGTTTTCAACAATTCTGTTGTGGGGTGATGTTGAAAACTGAGTTATTGCTATATTTAAAGCTTACTGTTTGGTCTCTCTCTCTCTCTCTCTCTCTCTCTCTCTCTCTCTCTCTCTCTCTCTCTCTCTCTCTCTCTTTTCCAGCCATCTTCCGTAATCTTCCCAGCTCGGCACCTCCCATGTCTCCTAAACGTCTTAACTCTTACACTTAGGAATTCCGTTCCGATTGATGATAACCTCGTGAACGACAACCTTGCCCTTTGCGATCTTAAGCGTCCTAAAACTCGACGCAACCCTCGTTTTCTTGTTTACTTTTTGTTATTAGAATAAGGCTTAGGCTTAGTACCAGCACGGACCTCGTAGTCGCTTGTTATATTTTTTATATGCTGCCTTGCTCAGCCGCATTCGGCTTCCTGTGATGTACTGAACCACCTGCCGAGGTCTGCAGACCTTGCACCTGCTTCGTGCTGTCATAGAATAAACATCTCTACTAAATCCCCTTCTTATGGTCCTGGAGTGACCATTTCTACTAAATCATCTTCTTAATGTTGTCTCGGAGCGACCAGTTCCTTTCATTTGAGGGGTGCATGTGTGCCGTGTATTATAATGTTCAAACTTTATACTTCCTTAACTTCAAAGTGTCTGGTTTCTGGGTCTCGTAGCTTCTTGCACTTCAAGTTGTTGAGATGTGCTTCCAGTCACCAAACAAATTTTTCTTTGATAAAGAATTAGGCTGTATGCGGATATGGTTAAATCATTCCCCAAAAAAAAAAAAGTAATAAATTATCACTTCGTCACCATGAAGGAACGAGGAACTAGAGTAAATTCAGGCCAAATAATTAGATTTAATTCCCCCTAAACTCCAGAAATAAAATCATCTGAATGGAAAACATTACCCGCATATCAGTTGATGCAGAATCAACATTTTCCTTCAGTAATAAAAACAGAACAAAGTAATGGAATATAATTCTCCCTAAACTCCAGAAATTGAATAATCTGTGAGGAAAACATCAACCACATATCATCTGATGCAGAATCAAGATTTCCATCCACTAATAACAATGACAAGTTTAACAGGTTATGCAGCACATATCGTCTGAATAATGATAATAAAAGTCCACATTTTGCAGGAGTAGCATTGTTGAGGTAAACAGGATCCCGGTGTTCAAGTGTGCACTTTCAAGAACAGGTTTTTTTTATTTCGGTTTTTTTAATTTTTTTTTTTTTTTGTGGTCGTGGTCTACAGCTTTTAGGCTTTAGCTGGTGTACAGTATACATACTTATTCTGGGTCCTTCAAGGAGACAGGGGAAAATAGATTTGGCTAAATTTCACGCAAATACTACTCGTATTTGATTATGGTGAATTTATTTGAATTTGCTTATATTTGTGTTTTCATAGTACTCCATTTGGCCTTGTTCGCCTCACTGTTTGGATGTGTATATATGATATGCTATGCGCAAAATACACCAAGTGTCCTAGTTTCCTTCACTATTTATGTGTGCATGTGTATGTATAACATAATACTCCATGTGGCATTGTTCACATTACTATTTTAATGTGTGCACATATATGTATGCACATAATACTCCGTGGCGTTATTTACTTCACTACATGTGTTCGTAACACAACATATATATGTGTTCATATTACTCCATGTGGCCTTGTTCACTTCACTATATGAATGCATGTATATATAATATTTATGCACATAATACTCCATGTGGCCTTGTTCACTTCACTATATGAATGTATGTATATATAATATTTATGCACATAATACTCCATGTGGCCTTGTTTACATCACCATTTATTGTTTTTAACACAACACGCAGTGAAAAATTCAAAATGGCTGTTGGGTTTTTTTCTACGCCTGACAAATGAAAACGAAATTCCTCCCAAGAATTCCTTGTGATTCCAGCAACATGCAAATCGAAGCAGTATAAGAGTGAGAAAATAGTCAGTAACTTTCGTTAATCGGATTGACAGAATCGTGACACAGAGATACAAATAAGCCTTCGCAGTCACTCGCTACTTAGGAGTGCCACTTTCGTCACTTAAATCACTGGCACCTAAAAGTGACAGGTTGACAGAACTGGCACTGCGTAGGACCTCTTTCCCTTACCTCTAACTTAAGGACTTCATTGTTGGGACTCCTGTAGGTGGTGATGCACAGGTGAGCTGTCATGTTTCTTTCCTCGAGGAGGTCGAAAGTACAGCACTTCCTGAATATCCTGAGGGGCACGCCGCAGGCCGAGCACTCGTAGGGGGTGTAAGAAGCCCCTTCACGCCTGCTGCAGGGCGTAGGGTTGTCCGTGAAGGCGCGAGAGAGGCCTCCGCTGGAGGAGGTGGGCGAATATGCGTTAATGTAACCCAGGTAAAAGGCAGGATACGTCTCCAGACCTAACATGGCAGTGGTGGTCTCCTGCTCCCTACGTCTCTCTCTCCTACTCCTCCTCCCCCTCCTCTACGTCCCCCTTCCTCCTCCTTTCTCAGCCCCTAGACACCCTCTGAGCAGTGTACCTCTCTACGCGCACGCACAGACACACACATACATAGTGTTTCTGTTATCGTGGTGGCGAGACGAAACCTTGGCGTTTGGCGTCTGGAACCCCGTTTTCTATTACACTTTATCGAATGGAATCTCCTCGGGGAAGTGACCCGGACTACTACTTAACTTCGAAAATCCTGAGTTCGCATTTAACCGTTTTCTCGTTTTCCCTGTTTTGATGGGGGGTAACTTAATTAAGGCTTCTTTTTCGTCGTCTTTTTCTTCTTCTTCCCTCCTCCTTCCTCTCTCTCTCCGTAACACGTCACGCCGCCTCACTTCTACGTCTTTGCTAAGATCATCTTAGGCCTCTTCCATTCAAGTTCCGATTGCATAACTTCGCTAGATATTTTATCCCGGCCTGCTGCCTCAGTGGCACAGGAGACGGCAACGCTGCACCGTATTTTTTCTACTTATCTCTCTCTCTCTCTCTCTCTCTCTCTGTCTCTGTCTCTGTCTCTGTCTCTCTCTTTCTCTCTCTGTCTTTTTCACTATCGACGGCTGAAATATCAAACCACAACTTGGATTCTGTTACAAATTCCTATTAAACAAATGCGTGCTTCCCTTCTCTGGGCGTGTAAGAATGTGTGTGTGCGTGTGTGTGTGCTCGCGTGTGTTTGTGCGTGTGTCGTCAACATTCAACATGCGAGATTCATTTCAGATGCATTGCTTTGTTGTTGTTGTTGTAAAGTATAACGTTTATGCGAACATAATTAACTCAGTTACTTTTATATTCACTTCAAGCAAAGTTAAGTCCCTCTATACACAAAAGAACACACGCGCTCAAATAACGTTGTACAGTACATGTCTGTTATTGTATACGCACTACGTACGAGTATATGTAACGGTCCTTGATTGGAGCAAACTCTACTATTTAGAAATCTATGCCAAGAAACGTTTTATGTTGAATGTTTGGGATTCTACCGTCCGTGTCCTTCGGCAAAGGCGATTGGAATAAAGGTTATGGGTCAGTTAGTTTAATAAATACCTAACCTCTTGACGTTAGGCCAACGGCAATCTCATCATTTCATATGGCAACATTGAGGTAACATATTTACGCATTTCTGTTTTTGTTTGACTTTTATCAGGATAGAAACATATTGGTGGATTTCAATGAATTTTTTCTGCGAGGGGTTGGTTGTGATCCAAAAAGGACTTATCTGGATTTTTATCGGATAATTATTTATTTACTGGAACAAAAGTGAATATAGAAAGTAGGAAAGATTCAGGATGGTGTTGAATGTTATAAGATATCTGAGTTTGATGATAAGAGCATATAAGAATAACATTTACATAGCATGTGGATGAGCAAGTTTTAGGAAAAAAATGCTTAGAAGTGATGTGGATGCACTTGGATTATATGTAGAATAAAATATGTAAGTAGCCAGGTAGCAAGGTCAGATTTATAGAATATACAATCTGTTGGCGAAGTGAGTATTTTGAAAGATTCTTTAATGTAGATGATATAAGTGCCATGCTGAAGATAAAAAAAAGATATAAAAAGTTCAGAATAACTATTTGGCAACTATTAATACGCTGGGTTATGGTGATGATGGAATAGTTGAGTAGCTGACTGGGATGTGGAAGGTACGTTTGTGTGAGGGAAAGTTTTCTGAGGACTGGTTGACAGGGATAGGTACCCCTTGTATTTGTTTAAAGGGTTATGTGAGAATGAAAGGCTTACTGGGAAATAATAATAATGAGTATGACCTAGAAGACGCATTAAAATGGTTTTAATATGTTATTGAAATAGTATGATAGATGGCAAAGCTTGGTAGCAGAAGAGCAGTGTAGGTTTGCACAGGGAGGAGGGTACAGTGATTACATTTATGTTTTGAGTAGTTGTATGAGAGTAAAGGGGTAAAACTTCAGGATGGAGAATGTTTAGGATGTATAGTGTAGACGGTGATTTATTGGACTCTAAAAGCTTTTACAATGAAAGTGAATCCAGTTGAAACATATATATATATATATATATATATATATATATATATATATATATATATATATATATATATATATACATATACAGAGAGAGAGAGAGAGAGAGAGAGAGAGAGAGAGAGAGAGAGAGAGAGAGAGAGAGAGAGAATTTTGTGTAAGTGTAAATTTCAGACAAGGATATGTGATGTTTCCCCGGTTCGATATTCGTGCAGGACGAATGAGGAGCTAAGTTAGGACAAGAATCAGGAACAGAGGTAGAATTTTGTGAGAAAAGAGAAAGGGCTGGGAATGGAAAGTGGAGCTCCTTATGTACGGTGATGATTTGTCGCCTGGTGAAAGTGAACTATAACTGACGAAACAAACAGGCCTGCCTGATGGACCGATTGAGGACCTCCAAAAATAAACCCAGAAGTTCATGGTGATGACTCTTAAATAATTAGTTTTTTTTGTTTGTCATAACAGTTTTGAACACATTCAGTATGCCATTAATTATTTAAAAAAATGGGGTAATGCTAAAATAAATATGTAAAAGAATCATTTGATACAAGTTCGATTAAGCCAGGATGATGGCGCTAGGATGTTATTATAGGATTGGTGATTTCATATAGGTGTGCGGAAGTAAATGTAATATTTTTCATTTGAAGAAACGAGCAGAAGTTGGAAATTATGAGGTAAATCACCTCTTTATGCAAATTAGGTTGTTTGCGGAATGCAAATCAAAGAAAGAAGTTGAGGTAAGAGTCTTGAAGTCTCGAGAAACGTAGACAAAATCTAAAAGAAGTTTTGAAAATAAACAAGTAAAAAATGCGCCGAAGTTTCTTCGGCGCAGTCGAGTTTTCTGTTCAGCCGCTACGGCGTATAATCAAGGCCACCGGAAATAGATCTGTCTTTCGGTGGTCTCGGTATAATGCTGTGTGAGCCGCGGCCCTTAGAACTTGAACCACGGCATGGTGGTGACCTATCCTATATCGTTGCCAGAAGCACGATTATGGCTAACTTTAACTTTAAATAAAATAAAAACTACTGATGAGGCTAGAGGGCTGCAATTTGGTGTGTTTGATGATTGAGGGTGGATGATCAACATACCAATTCGCAGCCCTGAAGCCTCAGCAGTTTTTAAGATCTGATGGCGGACAGAAAAAGTGCGGACGGACAAACAAATAGCCATCTCAATAGTTTTCTTTCACAGAATACTAAAAACACACGATATAGTAGTGCTAGATATCATGCCCCAAAATGTCAAGATTTATTTTGACTTTGTGGTATTTTATTGTATTTTGTGGTATTGAAGGATTCATGTTGTTTACTGCCATGGCTCAATTTGTGGATCTGATCTAAGGCAGTTAACCTATTTGGTTACCTTTCTGATAATCCTTAATAGTTACAGTTATCTATCATAGGATCAGTAATGAAACCGTATGTGGTAATTGTGGCGCAATGTTTAGGGCAATGAGAGGTCCCTGGTTCAAATAAAGGAGGTAGCCGGAACGCTTTAGCCAGGTTCCGATAAGTCGCACTGTTGGTGAACCCTATTGTTCCCTGAATAGCAGAGCAACAAATGTACCTGGTAGTTTGTTAAATGTGGTGGGTCATATATATATATACCCATTATATATATTGTATATATATAGGATGGAAGGAACTTCCTCTGTGTGTATTTCTTTATTGTAAGACATTTTATCCTTAAAATTTCTTGCGAATCAAAACTGAATTGAGCATATTCATTTAGAAAGGTAAATGAAATTTGATTTTATCTGTTTAGGAGACATCAAATCTCGATAGTGTAACATGCACCTAAATAATGATTGGAATGT
Source organism: Macrobrachium rosenbergii (assembly GCF_040412425.1). NCBI lineage: Eukaryota > Metazoa > Arthropoda > Malacostraca > Decapoda > Palaemonidae > Macrobrachium > Macrobrachium rosenbergii. Next base: position 36,859,449 of record NC_089767.1, read on the forward strand.
GACAAGAGATCTATTTCAGTGATGTTTTAAAAACTAAAAAAATATATATACATTGGCTATTGAAATTTACTTTTGCTAGGGAGTACACGTAGATGCCGTATGTAGGTAGTATCATCATTAAACCAAAAGATGGAGGCCAAATTTAAAAGAAAAATAAATATGATACACTAAGCTACGCTTGTACAGTAATTGAATTCCCATCCCGCTTCACAGAAAGGGTTCCTGTTTCACTGAAAAGGTTTATTAAGAGGAAAATGAACATGATATAGTGAAGTATGCTTGTAAATTAATATGATACAGGAAACTATTCTTGTAAATGAATTGAATGTCACACCCTACTTCACAAAATGGTTTGTTCATGTTCACACGTAAAAAAAAAAAAACATCAGGAACATGTAAAGACAAAGTCTGAAAGAGAATAAAATACCACACACAACAACAACAACAACAAAAAAACTGGCCACAATATGTCTTTCTTGCACGGACAGTCACTGGTTCACAAAACCTTATTCTTAATTTCACTCTTAGCGTGTTTTTGTCTTTTCGGAAACCGTCACTCCCGACATACCACGACAATATGTCCCTCTTGCATAGAAAGTCACTAGTTACAAAAGTTTAATTAAAATCACTGTTAGTTTTTTTTAATCTATTGGGAAATCGTCACTCGCTACATGCCACGACAATATGTCCGTCTTGCACAGAAATCAGCGGTTACAAAACTTTAGCTAAATTCACTGTTTGTTTCTTTATCTTTTAGGAAGTCGTCACTCCCCGACATGGCAGAACACAGAACACACGAACGGACACACACGCACAAAAACACGTATCAGGCGAACGAATTCGCACGTGGGAGGCCCCCCCCCCAAAGCAATCCTGCAGAAGGTGTGAACGAACTGAACACACACACAATATATTTCCAACCGCGTTCTTCGTCAGAGCCACAGAGAGAGTGAGGGAGGAAGGGAATCGTAAGCTCCGCTCACTAAACTCTAGGTATAAGCAAGGGCTCCCTTGGCAAGGGGCGGTTCTTGTGGAAGCCTTCGGTGTGTGTCTCTGTGCGTGTGTGTGTGTGTCACACTTGTAACATACACATACACACGCACACATTCCCAGAGACACCCAAAACCGCGATGCTTCTGAAGAGGGAACTTGACACCCCCAGCTGGTGACAAAACACCCAGCCGGTTTCCAGACGGCTAGCTAGCACAAGCTCTCTCTACCCAAGGGATCGGGGACCCTTTTTTTTTTTTTTTTAACCTCGTGAGATCTGGCTGTGTCGTATTAGTGTCACAAGCGGTTCATTAAATAAGTTTAATTGTTTTTTTTTTGTTAATTTCTAAAGGACCACGATTGGTGGGTTGCTTGAGATCTTGCCTTCGAATTGAACACCCGGAATGGAGATTCAGTAACTTCTTATATTTATTAGAAGTTGCAGGGAATTAAATAATGATTATATTCATAAGAAGTTGTAGTAGTAAGATTAACCAGAAGTTATCTCTGATAACTTTGGCTTGGAGTACTGTCATAAAAATCGTTAACCACTCAAATCAAACTAGAGAGTTTGATTTAAATTTATAAATTTTATTCAGATATTCCATGATAATGTCTTGTTTTGATGACAATTTCGTTTTCTTTCACATTTTGCAGAGTTCCAGGGACTTTTTGAAATAACTTTATGATACTCATTATGCCAACATTAACTTTATGATAATTATTATGCCAACATTGTGCTGTTTTGTTGAACAGTTTTAATACACATTGCTTACCACAGAAGAGAAATTACTTGGTTGTTTAGTTACGGGTGTCATTGACCAGACCTTTCAAGATTACACTGACAAAGTTAATGTTTTATTTTTTTTCAGTAACTGGGGTACTGCCATGAATAATTAAACTTGCACATTTCGATGGGGTGGGATTTTAGCAATTTTTTTTCCAGGCCAGCCTGTTGCTGTTTGTACATGAAGAAATATTTCACCCTTTTTGTGAGTGGTAATAATTTTTCTCAAGTTTTCTCAAGTTCTTTATGTTCATATATTATAAGTGCCGTTTTTATTTGTTCATTTTCATCAGCACGTTACAGTAGTTCTCTGGGTTATTTATCTTTTTCACTTGTTTTTATTTATTCTTCATCAGTATGTTACGGTGCTTCTCCAGTCATTCATCTCCCATTATTTCGGGAGTTTGCGGATGATAAAAATAGTGACTTATTATTCTTATTATAAATATCGTAGGAGATCTTCCCTTTCATCATCAACTAATACTTGTTGTCGGGAACCTCTTTGAGGATCGGCTCCCCACCTCCCCACATCCTTCCCTCCCCGGCTCCAGGCACCAGCTCCAGGTTCCACGTGACTCCAGAGGCTTTCCCGTCGACAATGCTTTAGTCGCCCGCTTTCGTCATTGCAGTATTAATCCTGCGTAATCTTCCTCGCTGGTGGGGTTAAGAGGTTAAAGGAAGAGGAGGAGGAGGAAGAAGAAGAAGAAGAAGAAGAAGAAGAAGAAGAAGAAGTGAGTGAAAGGTGAGCGGGAGGAGAAAATAGGAGGGCGTGAAAGAGTACAAATGTATTAACAGGGTTTTAAGCTTGGGAAAAGAAGGCAAATGAAATTAGGGGTAAAGTCATGTGGTGGAGAAGACGGAAACAAAGGAGCATGTATATATATTTTATATATATCATGTATATATAATATATATATGTATATACATATATATGGAGAGAGAGAGTACACACATACATATGTGTATATATATATATATATATATAAATATATATATATATATATATATATATATATATATATATATATATATATATATATATATATATATATATATATATATATATATATATATAATTTATATATGCTGTATATATATTGGCTGTACAGGAAGGACAGCAAAACAGCCACTGCCATATTCATATATTAATTGTTGAAGCGTAGGTGAACCACCTGTCAAGTAAAACTTCCACAACGGTAGTTGTTTTATACGCATACACAGGAAGCATTAGCACCTCGTCCAGCCCCCAACAAAGACTGCGGCATGTAGGCTTATCTTGCACGAATTCTTGCCCTTAACAACTAAGGCCCTTTCATATCCAACACCTTTCTCAGATTATCTGTCAAAACCTTTCTGGGATTTTCTCTCTCCTCCACATTTCTTGATGAGCTTTTATCGCCAATGCATCATCGTTCATTCTTCCTTCCTGTCCTCAATAGTCACTTCCACAACCAGTCTCAACCAGTCTAACTCTCTCTCTCTCTCTCTCTCTCTCTCTCTCTCTCTCTCTCTCTCTCTCTCTCTCTCTCTCTCTCGTGCCATTCAGTTGTGCTTCGCTTTCCGTCCTCTGTATTCAGCAAATATCTTAAAAAAAAAACTCTTCCATCAATGCAGGACTGCGTCAGTTTCAGACATCATGTGCCTCTTTTATTCGGAGATCCGTTTGTTCATTAACCTTTTTTCTTGCCGTATACTTCACTTGATCTCTTCTTTCCTTCAGCGATACCTATTTATCTTTTTTCTTCACTGTACTTTTGATTTGATCTTCCAACCACTTGTTATTGTTTTTCTTCACAATTGAGGGTATGAGGTGCTGTTTTTTTCTTCACAGTTGAGGTATGAGGTGCTGTTTTTCTTCACAATTGAGAAAATGAGGTGCTGTTTTTTCTTCACAGTTGAGGGTATGAGGTGCTGTTTTTTCTTCACAATTGAGAGTATGAGGTGCTGTTTTTTTCTTCACAGTTGAGGGTATGAGGTGCTGTTTTTTCTTCACAATTGAGAGTATGAGGTGCTGTTTTTTTCTTCACAGTTGAGGGTATGAGGTGCTGTTTTTTTCTTCACAATTGAGAGTATGAGGTGCTGTGGTTTTCTTCACAGTTGAGGGTATGAGGTGCTGTTGTTTTTCTTTGCAACTGAGAGTATCAGGTGCTGTTGTTTTTTCTTCACAATTGAGAGTATGAGGTGATGTTGTTTTCTTCACAATTGAGGGTATGAGGTGCTGTTTTTCTTCACAATTGAGGGTATGAGGTGCTGTTTTTTCTTCACAATTGAGAGTTGAGGTGCTGTGGTTTTCTTCACAGTTGAGGGTATGAGGTGCTGTTGTTTTTCTTTGCAACTGAGAGTATCAGGTGCTGTTGTTTTTCTTCACAATTGAGAGTATGAGGTGATGTTGTTTTCTTCACAATTGAGGGTATGAGGTGCTGTTGTTTATCTTCACAATTGAGGGTATGAGGTGGTGTTGTTTTTCCTCGCAACTGAGGGTATGAGGTGCCGTTGTTTTTCTTCGCAATTGAGGGTATGAGGTGCTGTTGTTTTCTTCACAATTGAGAGTATGAGGTGGTGTTGTTTTTCTCCACAATTGAGGGTATGAGGTGCTGTTGTTTTTCTTCATAGTTGAGGGTATGAGGTGCTGTGGTTTTCTTCACAATTGAGGGTATGAGGTGCTGTGGTTTTCTTCACAATTGAGGGTATGAGGTGCTGTTGTTTTTCTTCACAATTGAGAGTATGATGTGCTGTTGTTTTTCTTCACAATTAAGAGTATGAGGTGCTGTTGTTTTTCTTCACAATTAAGATGAGGTGCTGTTGTTTTTCTTTACAATTGATGGTATGAGGTGCTGTTGTTTTTCTTCACAATTGAGGGTATGAGGTGCTGTTGTTTTTCTTCACAATTGAGGGTATGAGGTGCTGTTGTTTTTCTTCTCAATTGAGGGTATGAGGTGCTGTTGTTTTTCTTCGCAATTGAGGGTATGAGGTGCTGTTGTTTTTCTTCACAATTGAGGGTATGAGGTTCTGTTGTTTTTCTTCACAATTGAGGGTATGAGGTGCTGTTGTTTTTCTTCACAGTTGAGTGTATGAGTGCTGTTGTTTTCTTCACAATTGAGGGTATGAGGTGCTGTTGTTTTCTTCACAATTGAGGGTATGAGGTGCTGTTGTTTTTCTTCACAATTGAGAGTATGATGTGCTGTTGTTTTTCTTCACAATTAAGAGTATGAGGTGCTGTTGTTTTTCTTCACAATTAAGAGTATGAGGTGCTGTTGTTTTTCTTTACAATTGATGGTATGAGGTGCTGTTGTTTTTCTTCACAATTGAGGGTATGAGGTGCTGTTGTTTTTCTTCACAAATGAGAGTATGAGGTGCTGTTGTTTTTCTTCACAATTGAGAGTATGAGGTGCTGTTGTTTTTCTTCGCAATTGAGAGTATGAGGTGCTGTTGTTTTTCTTCACAATTGAGCGTATGAGGTTCTGTTGTTTTTCTTCACAATTGAGGGTATGATGTGCTGTTGTTTTTCTTCACAGTTGAGAGTATGAGGTGCTGTTGTTTTTCTTCACAATTGATGGTATGAGGTGCTGTTGTTTTTCTTCACAATTGAGAGTATGAGGTGCTGTTGTTTTTCTTCACAATTGAGAGTATGAGGTGCTGTTGTTTTCTTCACAATTGAGGGTATGAGGTGCTGTTGTTTTTCTTCACAATTGAGAGTATGAGGTGCTGTTGTTTTTCTTCGCAATTGAGAGTATGAGGTGCTGTTGTTTTTCTTCACAATTGAGAGTATGAGGTGCTGTTGTTTTTCTTCGCAATTGAGAGTATGAGGTGCTGTTGTTTTTCTTCACAATTGAGGGTATGAGGTGCTGTTGTTTTCTTCACAATTGAGGGTATGAGGTGCTGTTGTTTTTCTTCACAATTGAGAGTGCTGTTGTTTTTCTTCACAATTGAGAGTATGAGGTGCTGTTGTTTTTCTTCACAATTGAGGGTATGAGGTTCTGTTGTTTTTTCACAATTGAGAGTATGAGGTGCTGTTGTTTTCTTCGTAATTGAGGGTATGAGGTGCTGTTGTTTTCTTCGCAGTTAAGAATATGAGGTCTTGGGCACTCCTTCAGTAGCTAGTACTACTCTACAAAGCGAGTCTATCATAGCCTTCTGCTCAGGCGCGCCAAGGGATACTCCTAATCACATGATGATGTGGGTTTGTACCTTAGGAAAAAATACAAATTCCCGTTGAATTTGTCATTTTCCTTCATTCTCCCCTCCCTTGTAAGCATGTAGTGTGAACATGCCTGCGAACTACATGCTCACACTCGATTTTTGAAACTCCAGAATAGTATGGGATAATTTCTTACTTTTGAAAGCCTACATTCTCTTGCGTCACACAATACACATAAGAAGAAAAGAAGCCCAGTACTGGCACTTTGTAGGCTGCGGAAGAGGGTCGTCTTCCGTCGTAATTTCCATTTGTATTTTTGTAAGTTTACCGTTTTAAGTTTTTGTTTACTTTTCTCTTTACACTTTGAAGTAGTAAATAGTTTCTCGGGTGATTAAAATGGTGCGTCAGAATCTTTATTTTCGCGTAAGTTGTTTGAACCTGAGTCCTTGAAATTACTCGTTGTTGTTATTGGATAAAGGCTTTTCACTTATTTTGGTATTTTCGTTATCTAATAATAGTATTCATAATAGTGTTAATTTTATGGATAATGTGTACCACTAATTATATATATGTTGTTATCAATATCACTGAAAACTCGTAAGATATGATATGTAAATTACCATTATTCTGTACTAATATCTTTGTATTTATTGGCCTATGGAATTATAAAGCCACTGAAACCCTACTAATGACCATTTCCTAATATTTACTTATTTGTCCACTTCTCAGTACCATTTAATTATTTTTAAGTGTAATTTCTTCCAATACTTTTGATTATTAACATATAAATTCCTCATGAATAGTCTTAGTCAGTTACAAGCGTCGCATTTTTCATGCTGGAACACAAGATTTCGCGAGATCAGGCACTGCTTAATATTCTGCGTACAGAAATCTCTCTCTCTCTCTCTCTCTCTCTCTCTCTCTCTCTCTCTCTCTCTCTCTCTCTCTCTCTCTCTCTTATATGGTTTTTCAGTCCAGTGACAAATATGCTAAGAGGTTTAATATCTCTCTCTCTCTCTCTCTCTCTCTCTCTCTCTCTCTCTCTCTCTCTCTCTCTCTCTCTCATATGGTTTTTCAGTCCAGTGACAAATATGCTAAGAGATTTAATCTCTCTCTCTCTCTCTCTCTCTCTCTCTCTCTCTCTCTCTCTCTCTCTCTTGTTTTTTTCAGTCCAGTGACAAATATGCTAAGAGGTTTAATCTCTCTCTCTCTCTCTCTCTCTCTCTCTCTCTCTCTCTCTCTCTCTCTCATATTGTTTTTCAGTCCAGTGACAAATATGCTAAGAGATTTAATCTCTCTCTCTCTCTCTCTCTCTCTCTCTCATACATGGTTTTTCAGTCCAGTGACAGATATGCTAAGAGGTTTAATTCTCTCTCTCTCTCTCTCTCTCTCTCTCTCTCTCTCTCTCTCTCTCTCTCTCTCTCTCTCTCTTTGTTTTTCAGTCCAGTGACAAATATGCTAAGAGGTTTAATCTCTCTCTCTCTCTCCCTCATACATGGTTTTTCAGTCCAGTGACAGATATGCTAAGAGGTTTAATTCTCTCTCTCTCTCTCTCTCTCTCTCTCTCTCTCTCTCTCTCTCTCTCTCTCTCTCTCTCTCTCTTCTCAAACCAGTGACAGATATACTAACGGTTTAATTGTTTGTTTGTTTACCAGGTATTGGAGAGAGAGAGAGAGAGAGAGAGAGAGAGAGAGAGAGAGAGAGAGAGAGAGAGAGAGAGAGAGAGAGAGAATCAGTCCTTGATGTCCCTAATCCCAGTTATACTGACGTCATACTGATGTCGCTGGTTGAAATTAGTTCACGGAAAAATGTGACAGTAGAACAGTTTTAACCTAACTGTTTGAATGTGTCACGCAATATTTGGATTACTGAAATTTTCAAACACCTTTTATATGTTTTCCTCTAAGCCAGGCATAGTGTGATGTTGACAAGAAAGAAACTATATATATATATGTGATGTTGATATCAATATATATATAAAAAGATATAACAGAATATATATTATATATATAATATAAATATTATATATATATATTTATATATATATATATATATATATATATATATATATATATATATATATATATATATATATATACACAGTATATATGAGGACGACTAGTACCACAGTACTGCCTTGCCTGTACAGAATAGCATTCTTTCCTGCAAACATTGCACTTTCTTCCAGCCAGTTCCTATCCTTGGTATTTGATTTATCACAGCTCCCAGAGTTAATGGCTTCAGATCAGATATCCAAATTGACGTAAACGAATCTGGAAACCTTCCACTTTTGATTCTTACTTTTGGCGGTCGACCACTTGATCTCGGGTACCAGTATTCGCACCTCGGGTATCAGAATTCCCACCTCGCTTAAATGCCTGTAATCGGACATCACACTGTGATAGAAGAGATGCTTCTGAGGTCAAGGGAGAAACACTTTGAGGTGGAATGTGGTCTTTTGTAAAGCAAGAGGAAATTGCTCGAGTACCGAGTTTGGCTCCTCAGTTAAAAGGCTGTGGCCCGTTGCCTCATTGTGACGCAAGAGACGCTCCGGAGCTGGGGACCTGGGCAGTGGCTCTGGGACTTGGGTAGTGGCTCTGAGACTTGGGCAGTGGCTCTGGGACTTGGACAGTTGGCTCTGGGCTGGGGTAGAGTATAGGAGAGTGGGAAGATTTACTTGAGAGTTAAAAGGTCAGCTAAAGATTTCTTGGAGAGAAATGTTAGAAATTTAAATTTAAAATGCCCAGTTGACTTGGGCAGGTGGCTCTGGCTCTGGGACTCAGGCAGGTGGCTCTGGGATGGGATAGAGTAAAGGAGAGTGGAAAGATTAATTTGAAAATTAAAAGGTCAGCTAAAGATTTCCTGCACGAAATTGTAGAAAATTTAAATTTTAAATGCCCAGATAAATTGCAGGTTTTGGAGGCCTCAACCCACTCCAACTGCTGAAAAATTGAGGTGTGAACTTTTTTTCTTTTTTCTTTTGTAGAATTTAAGGATTCTAGATATTTTTGGTGTTATTCTTACTTCAATCAAATCCAGTTTAGGGGTCTTGCTTTCCCTTGTGAAGGCCAGTCATAGAATGTCAGTATATCCCTTTTTTATCCTTTTTTATCCTCTCTGTTTATCCATTCCTATTTGTGAGTAAGCTGTAATGTGCGTTAAATATATTTGTATAGTATTTCTACCGTCAGCTAGGATTGATTGATTTATTTGTGGCTATTAAAACTGGTGGCGTCACAACATCTCCCCTTAGGTAGGAGGTGTTATTTTGTAATACTTTCCACTTCACAGTCTTAGGTTTTCAAAATTTGGTACTTAGATTTAACCTTACCGGCCAGTTGCCTCTCTTTAAAAGAAAAATGATGAGAAAGTACACTTCAAGCTCTGAAGAGTTGAAAGAGCTAAGTCAGCTGACGTCAGCTCTCTGGGGTGCTGACGTTGCAGCTTCTGCTGCTGCTGATGCTGCTAAAAGTATTACATATACTTTAAAAACCCTTCCTGTTGCTCCAGTCTGTCTCAAAGACACTTTTATTCCATTCCAGCTTCCTAGTAAGTCATTTTTAAATTTTGGATTTTCAGGTTATTATTATAGGGGGCTCAGTCTGCTTATAGCTTTTAGTTTTCTGTAAAAGAAAACTATTGAGATGACTGTCTGTCCGTCCGCACTTTTTCTTTCCGCCCTCAGATCATAAAAACTACTGAGGCTAGAGGGCTGAAAATTCATGTGTAGATCATCCACCCTCCAATCATCAAACAAACCAATCTGCAGCCCTCTAGCCGTTGTAGTTTTTATTTTATTCAAAGTTAAAGTTAGCCATGATCGTGCGTCTGGCACAGCAACAACACAGGCCACCGCGGCCGGCTGAGAGTTTCATGGGCCGTGACTGAGAGTTTCACACAGCATTATACGCTGTACAGAAAACTTGATCACGCCGAAGAAACTTCGGCGCATTTTTTTACTTGTTTATTAGACGCCACTGATGAGTAAATCCGCAGATTTTTTCTGGAGGAAGTTTAATTAATAGTTTGTGCAGCCATATTGTTTTCTCTCAGTGGCCGTAGGTGAGGTGTGGAGGAGGGGTTGTGTGATGTCAGAGGTTTCTTTCTGCTCTTCACGTGTCCAGATGTTATGTCAAGGTTTAAAA
>NC_089767.1:36872008-36882008 GCF_040412425.1 Macrobrachium rosenbergii
AATATTTGGTTCTGACTGTTCGAATTCTGCTCACCGTAATTTTTACATTCCATTCCAGGCGCTTCTCGAATTTTGTCAAGTTCGAAAGAAGAGATTTCACGAAGTTTCGACCGTAGATGGCATTGGTTTTGACGGCCGCCATCTCGTCTCTGTTTTGCGTCTTAGCCTATTTTTTTCCTTTTACGTGAAGCCTAGTTGCTGTGTAGGGTGGGCTTCTTAAGGCTTCCTTACACTGTAAGGTGTCACGGAGACTATTTTATGCTTCTGTCAGACGTTCGCTTGAGTATTTATTTCTTCACTTTTGTGGGGGATTTTGACATGTTTTATTTATGTCAAATATTAAATACTAAAGTTTGCACAGCCGTGGTGTATGTAATTGTATAATTTATGTAATTTCTATTTATACGTGGATATACACTTTCGTGGTACGTACGTACAAGTTATAAAGTGTATTATTATGTATGTTAGTATAGATAACAGTATTTGTGTTAAATGAGTTATATTAATTCCTTTACTTGTTGCGTGAATGCATTAAATTTTCATGCACACTCGAGAGCGCGCACTTACGGAAACGCGTGTTCAGAAAATTGCGATATCTATCTATCTATCTATATCTATATCTATATATATATATATATATATATATATATATATATATTTATATATATATATATATATATATATATATTTATATATATATATATATATATATATATATATATATATATATATATATATATATATATATATATATTCACGTAAAACTGTGATATTTGTGGTATGACATATATACAAATATTGACTGAATTCGACAAATATAAGAGACGCAGTAATTACTTCACTCCGCAATTTACATCCCATTGAATATATAACTGCATACGGAACTAACTGAAACCTTATATACAATGAAAACAAATAAATAAATGTTAGTGAATTAGTGATTGTATTTAGTGATTTAACAACGAACAAACAATTAAATAAACGAAGTACTTCTCTTGATCATATTTAGTGACTAAACAATTAAATAAACTAATCTTCCTTACCTCCCAACGAACCTAATTCAAACCCTGATATACACAATGTAAACAAACGAATTAAAATGTTAATGAATTAGTGATCACATTTAATGATTAAATAGCAAATAAACAATTAAATAAAGTAACGATTTCCCTTACCTCGAATTCGTAGGGTTCGTTGAGTCCCAAAACGATCGGCATCAGGACCATGACTGCGGGCTCGGCTCGCGCAAAAACAGAGGACGATCGGGCGGGAAAATCAGGTTGACGGTAGGCTACGGGCGCTTTCGCTTTTCCAAACAGTCCAGAGGACACGCACACACACACGCACATACACGCACGCAAACGCACACGTCGAAGGGTAGACACTTAACAGACGATTGGACAGATAGATTGACTTTGGTAGGCTTGGACAGTCTTGATAGATTTGGGCAGAGTGACACTTGAATAGGCTTGGGCAGTCTTGATAGATTTGGGCAGAGTGACACTTGACTGACTTGGACAGACTGGATCGAGAGACTTGGACGGACAAACTGACACTTGACAGACGTGGACAGGCTTGGACTGATTTGACAGATTTGGACAGACTCACTGATACTTGGAAGACTTGCACCGACTGGCTTGACAGACAGGCAGACTGACTGGCTTGACACACTTGGACAGAGAGATCGACTTGGTTGACAGACTTGACAGAGACACGTGGAAACGGGCCTTCTCACTCCTCCCTCCCCCCCTTCCTTCTCCTTCTCTTTCTTCGCCTTCTATTCCCAGGTCCTCTTCTCTCCCCCTTCCTTCCTCTTCTTCGTCACAGCACCCCTTTTTTTTCTCACTTCCTCTCCCACTTGCAACCGCAGCACTAAGACTGCTGTGAACTGTTGCTGCTGCTGTCGCTGCCGCCGCACAGGCTTTTGAGGCTCTTTCTCTCTCTCTCTCTCTCTCGTTCTCTGTCTCCCCAAGTGCCGCGTCCTCCTCCGTCAGCAATGGTCTTCTCTCTAATGGACTTAGCGCTGGCCCCGCCAGGCTCTGCGCGTAACCACGGCAGCAGTTGGTCCTTGAGAGGGAGGAAAATTTTCGGAGCTTAGAGAGGAAGATTCATGTTACTTTATTACGGGACTTGAAGAGAGGGAGAGAGAGAGAGAGAGAGAGAGAGAGAGAGAGAGAGGGAGGTTCTACGGCTATAGTTCTGTAACTGTACATTGTGTTTCCAAAGGGAGAAACAGTGTAAAATGTTACTTTATTACAGGCTTTGGAAAAGGGAAAATTTGTGCACTTAAGGGCTCTGGAAAGGGGGAAATTCTGTACATAAGGGCTCTGGAAATGGGAAAGTTCTGTACTTAAGGGCTCTGAAAATGGGAAAATTCTGTACTTAATGGCTCTGGAAAGGGGAAAATCTCTACTTAAGGGCTCTGGAAAGGGGAAAATTCTATACTTAAGGGCTCTGGAAAGGGAAAAATTCTGTACTTAAGGGCTCTGGAAATGGAAAAATTCTGTAATTAAGGGCTCTGGAAAGGGGAAAATTCTGTACTTAAGGGCTCTGGAAAGGGGAAAATTCTGTAGTTAAGGGCTTTGGAAAGGGAAAAATTCAGTGGCCAAATTTTAGAGGTTTGAAAGAGAAATTCTATCCGGTTTTTTGTACAGGAAGAAAATGATATTCCAGAATTTATGAGAAATGAAAATGTTAAAAAATTTTCAGGTTTTGTGAATAATATTTTCTTTATTTTCCATCAGTCTTACTACTTTCTGAATAATATTTTTTTTCCATTAGTGAATATTTTCTTTTTTCCCATTAGCTTTACTACTTTGTGAATATTTTGTTTTTTTCGATTAGTTTTACTTGTGAATGATATTTTCTTTTTTTCATTGGTTTTGCTACTTTGAGAATAATATTTTATTTTTTTTCATTAGTTTTACTACTTTGTGAATGTTTTCTTTTTTTTTACATTAGTTTTACTACTTTGTGAATAATATTTTCTTTTTTCCCATTAGTTTTACTACTTTGCAGGTACCTCGGTGCCTTAAGATAAGAACGGAAAACATAAAGCCACTTGCAGAATTTCTTTCGCCTAATCCCCTACTGAGATAATACTGAACCCTGTCGTACTGCAAATCTTAATCACCCTTCAGAGTTCATTTACTAACACGTAGAGCAAAACCGATCACCGAAGGTAACTGCGTCTCAATTAAGAAAATGCTCAGCCAACCCTTACATAAAAAAAAAAAATCGGTTGCATGTTGCTTGATCGATAACCTACCGATAAAAAAAAGTTGGTGGGTTGGTTCGGTTTACCCAGTCAAGAACCACAGTAGGAAACTCAAGAACTAACTAAGCGGGTTTGCAAGCAGCATATAGCTCCCAGAGAATACCCGATACAGTATCGGCCGAGGCCGCAAGCAAGAAGAAGACATTTTCGGGAATTCTGTCGACAAAACACAAGCGGGGTCCCATGCATACGCGAGCAGAATGATGGGTCCCCGGGAGGGGGCTCCGCAATACGTGATCAGGGCTTGATGGCAAACTGCAGGTTGCTCTCAGTTTGTGAATGGATTTCATCTTTTGAATACACATGCTTTATAAACTGACATGATCAGTCAGTATGGACACAGGCTTTATAAACTGACATTATCAGTCGTTTTGTACACAGGCTTTATCATTCATCGCGTACACAGGCTTTATAAACTGACTTAATTTTGTACACAGGATTTATACACTAACATTATCAGTCGTTTTGTACACAGGCTTCATAAACTGACGTTATCAGTCCTTTTGGACGCATACTTTATAAACTGACATTATCAGTCATTTTGTACACGGGCTTTATAAACTGACATTATCAGTCGTTTTGTACACAGGCTTTATAAACTGACATTATCAGTCATTTGTACACAGACTTTATAAACTGACATTATCATTCATCTTGTACACAGGCTTTATAAACTGACATTATCAGTCACTTTGTACACAAGCTTTATAAACTGACATTATCAGTCGTTTTGTACACAGGCTTTATAAACTGACATTATCAGTCATTTTGTACACAGGCTTTATAAACTGACATTATCAGTCATTGTGTACACAGACTTTATAAACTGACATTATCATTCATCGTGTACACAGGCTTTCTAAACTGACATTATCAGTCATTTTGTACACAGGCTTTATAAACTGACATTATCAGTCGTTTTGTACACAGGCTTTATAAACTGACATTATCAGTCATTGTGTACACAGAGTTTATAAACTGACATTATCATTCATCGTGTACACAGGCTTTATAAACTGACATTATCAGTAATTTTGTACACAAGCTTTATAAACTGACATTATCAGTCATTTTGTACACAGACTTTATAAACTGACATATCAGTGATTTTGTACACAGGCTTTACAAACTGACATTATCTGTCATTTTGTACACAGACTGTATAAACTGACATTATCAGTGATTTTGTACACAAGCTCTATAAAAGGACATTATCCGTCTTTGTGTACACAGGCTTTATAAACTGACATTATCAGTCATTTTGTACACAGACTTTGTAAACTGACATTATCAATCATTTTGTACACAGGCTTTATAAACTGACATCATCAGTCATTTTGTACACAGGCTTTGTAAACTGACATTTCAGTAATTTTGTACACAGGCTTTATAAACTGACATCATCAGTCATTTTGGACACAGGCTTTATAAACTGACATAATCGGTCAATTTGGACGCAGGCTTTATAAACTGACGTTATCCGCAATTCAAAAAGTTTTACGCTGGCGAGAAAAAGTAGGAAGAATCCACTGACAGTCATGATTTGGATACATTCGTATTTTTTGTTTTTGCAGTGCAGATAAACATAATATAATTAACATTGTAAGATTTAAACATGTACTCAAAATCTAGTTGCTTCGCAGAAGTACCAGGTGGTGGCAGTTCGGACACTACGTACTTTCGCAAGCAAAATTTGATATTTAGTAGACTTTCCAGTTACAAGCCCAGTGGATTTTTCACGTTTTGAATTGTTTAACTCGCATTTTTGTCTGACGTGTTTATAGGACTTCATAGCCCGAATATTGTTTTAAATTTTTTTCATGTATTTTGAAGGATCAGACAACTTGACAAAAGAAATGTTTGTGTTGCATTTTATTTGCAGGGAAGATTTTCAGCTTTTTGTAAGTTTATATGGTAGTGAAATGTGCTCCCACAGATCTCAGAGTACACAGACCCTTGCAAACTTTGCATTCGGAATATTGAAAATGGATAGAATAATAGTTTGTGCCTTAAGCTTAATAGATTCCCATCATTATTTACCCAAGTTAGTTTTATGCTCAGTTTCAAGGGATGTGTTTTAATCTTTGTTAGAAAAATATATATGTGTGTGTTTGTGTGTGTGTGTGAGGGAGTGAGTGTGTCTTTGTGTGTTCGCTGAAGCCACAGGAAATGATAAAAAGAAATGACAGTGTGCCAGGTACTTTCTTTAAGTACAGGATAGCTCCTGCCGCTTTGCTGTTTCTTTTCAATCACTTTCTGTGCTTCGCTGGTTATCAGATCACTGGTTATCATATATATATATATATATATATATATATATATATATATATGTGTGTGTGTGTGTGTGTGTGTGTATGTATGTATATATATATATATATATATATATATATATATATATATATATATATATATATATATATATATATATATATATATATATATATATATATATATATATATATATATATATATATATATATATATATTTATTTATTTATGGATGGATGGATGTATGTATGTATATATATTATCATTCGATTTCAGTTTTATCACAATATGTCCAGTGTAGAAATTTTCTTTAAAATGTCTTGAATTTGGAACCAAATCTAAATCACACTCAGTATCTTTCGAATTAGCTTTCGCTTCATGAACAGTTTCATAGCCATTGTGATAGTTTGAATTTTTATGCCAGTAAGCTTTTCATGCCCTAATTATCGTATGAATTTTTGTTGCTCATTTCAAGAAGCCTATTATATCCGCCAGAGACGTCATATCCCACAACACAGATATCTGATGATTCTATTTAGTGGACTGCATAAATCATTAGGTGCCATCCTTGAAGTCAGTAGGGCAAGCTTTCCGTTTTCTTTAGAAGAAAACTATTGAGATGGCTATTTGTCTGTCCGCCTTCAGATCTTGAAAGTACTACTGAGGCTAGAGGGCTGCAATTTGGTATGTTGATCATCCACCCTCCAATCATCAAACATACCAAATTACAGCCCTCTAGCCTCAGCAGTTTTTATTTTATGTAAGGTTAAAGTTAGCCATGATCGTGCTTCTGGCTACGCAACAACACAGGCCAACCTCGGCCGGCTGAGAGTTTCATGGGCCGCGGCTCATACAGCATTATAACGAGACCACCTAAAGATAGATCTATTGTCGGTGGCCTCGATTATATGCTGTACAGAAAACTCGATTGCCCCGAAGAAACTTCGGCGCATTTTTTACTTGTTTTACAATGCTCGAACTATTCGTAGGTCTGATTGAAGTACCCGAACTTCCTGTTACCAAGGTCGTACTGTATATTTCACAGTCCTCTTAGCTGTGCCCTGTGAAGAAGAAGAAACCCTCAGCGCAGGGTACAACATCAGGCCGGTGAGTCTAAACTCACTTGTACATTGAATTTTTTCTTCCTATCATGTAGGAAAGTAAATTTATACCTTTAGAGATCTTGGATTTTTTTCTCTCTTCTTATTCTTCATTTTTAAAAGTATTTGCATATTTTCCCTTCTCACTTCGATTTGCCCTTTAACGGGGTAGTGCCGTCAGTGCACCTCACGTGTTACACTGTATGCTTTACTTAATGGTCTCGAAGCGTCCCTTCGGCCCCTAGCAACTACCCCCTTTAATTCATTTTACAGTACCTCTGTTCATATATCTCTTCCGTCCTACTTTTCACCTCTATTGTTTAATAGTGGAGCTGCGAGGCTTCCCTCCTGTTACGCCTTTAAAATCTTTGAACGCTCAATTTCCCTTTCAGCGCTGAATGACCTCATAGGTCCCAGAGCTTGGCCTTTGGCCTATATTATACATTCCATTCCATTTCATTTTGATTTACAATCAACACCTACAAAGATACTTTCCATTTCATTTCATTTTGATTTTTACAATCAACACCTACAAAGGTACTTTCATTTCATTTTGATTTACAATCAACACCTACGAAGATACTTTCCATTTCATTTTGATTTACAATCAATGCCTACAAAGATACTTTCCATTTCATTTTGATTTACAGTCAATAACAATTGGTTCTTAGCAAAAATCTAATCCTTCGGCCAGCCCTAGGAGAGCTGTTAATCAGCTCAGTGGTCTGGTTAAACTAAGATATTCACCTACAAAGATACTTTTCCATTTCATTTTGATTTACAATCAACACCTACAAGGGTACTTTAATCCCTAAGGGCCAGTTGTTGGTTTCCCGTTATCATTCCGAGCGTAGATAAAGATGATGACTAATCTTTCCGCTGACTCATCGATACTAAATTATAATTGTGTCACTGGGTTCGGTTATCAGACGTTATTGGGTGTAATCAGAATCCACTTAGTGGGTCTTGGGTGTAAGTTCTAAGCTCTCTGTGGGTCTTGGTTGCAAGGTCTTTGATATGGACTGGGTATAAGCTCTCAAGTATGTAGATATGGAAAGCCGAGCGTCTGCTGTGCTGCCCGTCTGGGCTTCAGTGAGAAGATTATTTTTGTTTCCGACTGTACCGCCCGTCTGGGACCCGTTTTCAGATTGATTTTGCTTTTGCTTTCGACTGAAATATTTCGAATTAGTCGTAGCCTAAGAAAATAGACTTTTGAAGGCAAATGAGAATAGATAAGGTTTAAAGTTAATCAAGATTAAAGTAATTTAAAAGGTAATGAATAATGGAACTCATTTAATTAAAGAATATGAGGTTGAGAACCACTGGAAAAGGTACTGGCTTACGTACATCTTTGTATTTGTTGAAATAAATAAAACTCAAAATTAAAAATCACATTTGAAGATTTAATATTATTGGACAAAGGCAAGAAAATTTAGAAGGCAGGTGAAATGTAGTAAGAGGGGGTAGCACTAAAATGTTACACCACCTTAAGAATCTAGAGAGAGAGAGAGAGAGAGAGAGAGAGAGAGAGAGAGTGAATATGAGTAAAGCAAGCAAACTAAAAGTAGCAGAGAGAGAGAGAGAGAGAGAGAGAGAGAGAGAGAGAGAGAGAGAGAGAGAGAGAGAGAGAGATAAGAATGATTAAAGCCAGCAAACCAGAAGTAGGAGAGAGAGAGAGAGAGAGAGAGAGAGAGAGAGTTAAGCAAACCAGAAGGAGCAGTAAGAGAGAGAGAATGAGTAGAGCAAGCAAACCAAAAGTAAGAGAGAGAGAGAGAGAGAGAGAGAGAGAAGAGACCAAAAGTTAAGAGAGAGAGAGAAGAGAGAAGCAGCAGAGAGAGAAATGAGAAAGTTAAGCAAACCAAAAGTAAACAGAGAGAGAGAGAGAAAGAGAGAGAGAGAACAGAGAGAGAGAGAGAGAGAGAGAGAGAGAGAGAGAGAGAAGAAACGAGGCGCACAAAGGAGCTTTCGGGTCTCAGATTACCTTCGTGAGAGACACGTGATTCACCACCCTGGGGAAAAAGAATGGCTTCTTCCTCTGACCACGAAAGACAATGTCTTACCAGGTTCTCAGTTTCAGCCGAGGTCACGGAGAAACGTACGCGTTATATCATACGTGAGTGACCTTTTTGTTGGGGAGGAGGGGGGCGGGGGTTAGGTTTGCATGGTTTAGTTCGTTGGGGCTCACAAATTTTTTTTTTCATTCCTTTGTTTTGGTACACGTTTAGGTATTTTCGTATTTCTCCGTTCTCCGTTCATTTATTTGTTCTTTTCTAATAACTTTATCATCTTTCTGTATTTCTTTTTGCCTTCCGTTACCACTTTAAGATGAACGCTCTAATATTCTTTGGAAGCTTGAATTTCAAGTCAGTGGCCCCCCTGTGGGTTTCTTCCATATGAATAGGGTTCATCTCCTGAATAATAATAATAATAATAATAATAATAATAATAATAATAATAATAATAATAATAATAATTTTCGAATGGAATTGAGCTTTTTTCAGGTTTGTTGATTCATGGAGAGTAAATGGTTATGGTAGTGATACCTGCTTTTGTATGTTTACCATTGTTCAGTATGAATTGACGTAATGCATCTGTTTCCTCAACGTCAGTTTATGTATTGCGTAACTTGCGCCTGACGTCTTTACTGCTGCTGCTGTGACGTTAAATCCAGATTAAGTAACTTTGGAAATCGTAAAAATGAACCTGTTTAGATCTGCGCTAATATAGAATTTAGGCCAAAGGCCAAGCACTGGGACCTATGAGGTCATTCAGCGCTGAAAGGGAAATTGACAGTAAGAAGGTCTGAAAGGTGTAACAGGAGGAAAGCCTTTTCAGTTGCACTATGGATCAATTGTCAGAAGAAAGTGGAAAGAAAGATGGAGGAGAGAGAATATGAACGGAAGTACAATAAAAGGGATGAAAGGGGTTGCACCTAGGGGACGAGCTCCCTGACTGTACTAACCCCCTTACAGGGAGCCGCACATGGGAGAGGTGCGTCCTCTGTTATCGCTTGTTACTTCATCAATTCAACTTTATCTGTAACAAGTAATTGTTGATTTTGCAGTTTATGTGAAGGGGGTTGCCCTGCCCCCCGAAGTGGCATCCCCAAGGTAGGACTGGAGACCTTCCACGGGGGATCTCTTCCCTAGGAAGTCTTGGGCTCCCCTATGTCTTATTCGCCAAATGGAAAAGAATAAAAAATAGTACAAAGAAAATAGTTTGTTTTAAATTCAGTTAATGTTTTTTTTTATAGTTTCTCACGGTCGTAGAGAGAGAGAGAGAGAGAGAGAGAGAGAGAGAGAGAGAGAGAGAGAGAGAGAGAGAGAGAGAGAGAGAGAGAGAAAACTTCTTAATG
>NC_089767.1:36887008-36939508 GCF_040412425.1 Macrobrachium rosenbergii
CAAATTGCAGCCCTCTATCCTCAGTACTTTTTATTCTATTTAATGTTAAATTTAACTATAATCGTGCTTCTGGCAGCGATATAGGATAGGCCACCACCGGGCCCTTGTTAAAGTTTCATGGGCCGCGGCTCATACAGCATTATACCGAGACCACCGAAAGATAGATCTATTTTCGTTGACCTTGATTATAAGCTGTAGCGGCTGTACAGAAAACTCGCCTGCGCCGAAGAAACTTCGGCGCATTTTTTATACTTGTTTCCTTTAGTGCCCAGCTCAAGCGAGTAACTGTAAAAATACTTGAGTGTCCCTCTGCTATGCCAAGGCTTTGATTCGCTCGAATGAATATGTCTAGCCATCCCTTGAGAGATTCATTCTCGTGATAATGAGCTTTTGTTAAAAATAGATCGTGATATGTTACCAACATATATACTTACTGCCCTGGCGTGTGTTCGTGGAATGAATGACGCGTGTTTGTGCACTTGTTCGCGAATGGTTTTATCACGTCTTGTGTTTGTGTTTATTGTGGTTTATAATTGACTTCCATTATTGTCTATTTGTTTATTAATGTTTGTATTTATTTTTTCTTTACTAATGACTGAGCTGTTCTTTCTGTACCTGTTATTGCCTTTCGTTACTTCTTTCAAATGAACACCACAGTATTCTCTGGAAACTTGAATTTGAAGTCAGTGGCCCCTGTGGTGGGCTGGTTCCAAATGAATAGGGTTCATCTTCTGAATAATAATAATAATAATAATAAAATAATAATAATAATAATAATAATAATAATAAGGAATGTATTTATTTTCATAAGCTGTTTTATTGCACTCAAAGCATTGGGTTGTTTTAGATACTTGTGTAAGTAAATTTGTTTTGCTCAGTCGCAGAGCCGACAGAAAATAAGAATGAGTTACAGTGGCAGAGCCCCAGTGTGGGCACCTGGTACCTAGAGAAGCGCAAAAGTTGGGCATGGCTGGTATTAGAAGAGAGAGAGAGAGAGAGAGAGAGAGAGAGAGAGAGAGAGAGAGAGAGAGAGAGAGAGATGGGGCCGGGTATCGGCCATGTTAGGGGAGAGAGAGAGATGTGGGTACGGGTATGTAAGGGGGGAGAGAGAGAAAGAGAGAGAGAGAGAGAGAGAGATGGGGCCGGGTGTCGGGCATGTAAGGGGAGGGAGAGAGAGATGGGTATGGGGCACTGAGAGAGCTGGGTGGATCTAGTAGTGTGTGGTGATGGCACCATGCCAGCCAATCGAGAGAGGAGGGCCTTCCCTCCGTCTCTCTTTCTCTCTCTCTCTCTCTCTCTCTCTCTCCTTTTTTTGCTCTCTTTCTCTGTCCTTCCCTCCCTCCTTCCTTCCTCTTGCTCTCTCTCTCTCTCAGTCTGTCCATGCCTTTAGCTCTCTCTCTCTCTCTCTCTCTCTCTCTCTCTCTCTCTCTCTCTCTCTCTCCATCCTGATATCCCAGAGCCTCGCCCTCCCACTGGGGCATCTCCTCCTCCTCCTCCTCCTCCCCCTCCTCCGGTCCCCAGCAGGAGTAGTGTAGTCCAATAGTCTTCAGTGCCGGGCTAGTCCTCAATAGTATCGGAGGTCGGCCGTTGTTCCTCTTCGCCTACCACCGCCCACGAGCAACGCCTACACACCCTTACAGGTACGCCCGCCCGCTTCAGTCCTGGAAGATCAGAGAAAGAGAGAGAGAGAGAGGGGGGAAAAAGAAAAAAAAAATATTATCCGCCCATCTTATATCCAACCGTCGTCACCGTGTTCGTCTTATTGCTTGTGTGTTGTTGTGTCTGTGCGTCTTCCCTCTCCCTTCTACTCCCCCCTCCCCTCCCCACCCCCACCCCCGCCCATACCCCGCCCATGCACCTAAGGACGTGACTTAATAAGTTCTTCTTCTTCTTCCTCCGTCGTCGTTTGAGACTGAGAGAAAGGGAAGAGAAGACAGAGACGCCGATAAACGGACGGATAGAGAGAGAGAGAGAGAATAGATGCCACCGTCGTCAGTGTAGCAACGAAAGAGGGAGACAGAGATAAAGAAAGAGAGAAGACAGGAAGAGACGGGAGACGCCGATAAACGGAAGGAGAGAGAAAGAAAGAAGGATGCTACCGTCGTCAGTATAGCTGTTTCTGGAGCAACGAAACAGAGAGACAGAAACAGAAAGAAAGATAGAGAAGACAGGAAGAGACAGGGACGCCGATAAAAGGACAGAGAAAGAGAGAGAGAAATCAAGAAAGATAGAGAGAGAGAGATAGAGAGACAAAGAGAGAGAGAACTCGATCGGTAACCATGAAGGTATGGCGAAATTGAATGACATGCAAATGCCTGCCCACTGCTATAAAATCGCATTAAAATGATATAAAATAGAGCAATGCTGCCTTTGGGTAGGCTCTCCTATCCTGAGGTTTTATTTTCTTTCGCCACTGAGTGTCGAGTGAACGAAGAAATAAACGTAAAAAAAATAAAAGAGTTATGTGTCTCGTTTAAAGTTTTTCTTCAGCCACGGAATGTGAAGTGAGCGAGGAAATAAACAAATCATAAAAGTCATGTGTCTCGTTTATAAAAGTTCGCTCAAGGAAGTAGTAGTGTTTCTCGGTTGCATGGCTGGACGCAACGCTCGTTGGATAAGTGTTTAATTTTAAAAAAATATATTTTTTTTAAAACAACCCGACACTTTTTGTTGTTGCGCCGTAGCTTGAAATGGGCAAGTGCCGCGTGCCGTTGTAGCACCTTCTCGCAGCACCTTCCCTCAAGTGCCGTGCTTTTGTGCGAAGTTGTTTAACCTCAATGAGATGCTTTGAAAGAGTAAAGGATTTGCAAAGGATAGCTTTGTTAAGCAGAGTTTTTTTTTTTTAAGGAAGTATAGCGTTTAAAGGGCTGGCCACCTTAGCATTTGAAATGATGTATAGCTTTCTCGAGCCCTAATGGATTTTAAAAGCAGGTATTTAAAGAGAATTCAGACCTTTAACCGAATGCAATTTTTTTTTAAGATAAAAACGTGATATGCAAAGCTTTTTGTTAAGTGATAAAAACATTTATTAATGAATTTGAAGCGATGTAAAGCTTTGTTCAGCCATAAACGATTTAGAAAGACGGTATTTAAAAAGAATTCAAACCTATAAGAGAATGCATAACTTTGTTTTAAGAGATAAAAAAAAATTTGGTATGCAAGGTTTTTATTAGAGATAAAAACATGTGGTATGCAAAAGTTTTTTTTTAAGTGATAAAAACATTTAATAATGAATTTGAAGCGATGCAAAGCTTTAAGCCTTAAACGATTAAGAAAGAAGTTATTTAAAAGAATTCAATCCTTTAAGAGAATGCAAAACTTTTTTTAAGAGATAAAAGCATTTGATATGCAAAGCTTTTTTTTTTTAGTGATAAAAACACTTAATAATAATAAAAAGTTTCATAACAGCAGCAGCAGCTTGTGAATGAATTCGGGCAATTCAGAACACTATAAAGCGCTGCTAATTGAAGCAGTTAAAGGAGTATAAAGCATTTATTTGTTATTTTCAGTGTTGAAGCATGGTACAAGTTTTCTCACTGTCTTGTTCATTCCTTTAGCCACCCTAATTTAAGGAAATGATTGAATTTGTAAAAACAAAAAAAAACACACACACACACACTTTGTGTAAAAAACAACCTCAGGTTATGAGCGAGTTTAGAGTAATGAAAGAAAATGTGTGTGTTTTTTGCACACGGTGTACTGTCATGAGGTGCTCAGTATGTGTGTGCGTGTGTGTGTGTGTGTGTGAGCAGACTTGATTAAGGTAGTTGTATATGGAACTCCGACTGAGAAAGGGAGAGAGAGAGAGAGAGAGAGAGAGAGAGAGAGAGAGAGAGAGAGAGAGAGAGAGAGAGAGAGAGAGAGAGAGAATCTTGGTGTAGGCTATGCGTGCTTAGTTTCTTATTTAGATAAGTCAGAGAAACATAAAACAAAACTCTTATATAAAGTGATATTTAAAATGCAAGGAGAGAGAGAGAGAGAGAGAGAGAGAGAGAGAGAGAGAGAGAGAGAGAGAGAGAGAGAGAATGTATGTAGGTGTATGTGAGTCTAGTTTACTGTTCAGAGAACGTAGAAGATTGTAATTGTTGAATTCAGCAGTAATGTTTTAGAAAGCAACCGTAGAGAGAGAGAGAGAGAGAGAGAGAGAGAGAGAGAGAGAGAGAGAGAGAGAGAGAGAGAGAGAGAGATTCTGAGATCGTTAGTCATCTAATACTCTTTGGCTGCGATGATGATAAGCAGAACTGACCAGTAATCGTGCTTCCTAAGTGTCATGTGAGTGATTAGCGGTATCTGAGGAGAATATTTTATATATATATATATATATATATATATATATATATATATATATATATATATATATATATATATATATATAGTAGTATATATTTATAATGTATTAATGTTATATATTTATAATATATATAATGTTATATATTTATATATTATATATTATATATATATATATATATATATATATATATATATATATATATATATATATATATATATATATATATATATATATATATATACATGCATGCATACATACATACTCACCACACATTTATTTATTTAATACATGATTGAGAAAGGTAGAAATAAAAATGTCGATCACGATCAGAGAAAAGAAAGAAAAGAAAAAGAAAGGAGAAAAAAAAAAGCGAAAGAGAGATAAAAAAAAAAAGCAGAAGAAAGTTGCGCCAACGTCATGACGACCTTGAATACAACAGAGGAGTCAACTCGGGCAGACGACCTAAAAAGAGCGAGAGAGGGAATTCTCTTGTTGGAGAGAGAATTCTCTCTTATTCAAGTGCTTTTGCGCTTATTCGTCTTTTGGGTTCTTTTTTTTTTTTTTTTGGCAGACTTTGAGTTGTTTGATTTGATTTTTGCTTTTTTTCTTTTATTGTGAATATTCTTTTGTGACTTTTTTACTTTACGCAGAGGTAGTTTATTCTATATATACAGTGTATATATACAGTATATATATATACATATATATATTTATATTTATGTTTAAATATATACATATACGTACGGATAGTTTTATTTGTTTTCAATGCTCTTGTTGATAATTTCGTATATATATCACGTACTCTGGAAGTCCGCCAGACTATTACTGTACGTGTAAGCGTTGGCACATTTAGAGCAATAATAATAATAATAATAATAATAATAATAATAATAATAATAATAATAATAATAATAATAATGAATTCTATATATACTGTATATATACATATATAATTTATATATCTATATATATATATTTATTAGTGTGTGTGTGTGTATGTATGTATTGTATGTACACACTCGTATTTTTGCAATATATTCTTGAATCTTGATCTGATATCCGACCATCATTAACGAAACACGCATCAAATTTCAGACAAGGCGACACATGACAGAAAATGAAGACTGGTGACACAATCGTTAATATACCCTCCCCTACCTACCTACCTACCTACACACACACACACACACACACACACACACACACACACAACACACACACACACACACAAACAAGCGCGCGCGCGCAAGCTCTCGTCGAGAGCTAAGCTCGCAACCGCTTAAATATTCGGAACGTGAGGGTGATTCAGACAGTGGGTGGGGTCCCAGAGACGTGTCATTTCCCATAACTCTCCTCCCCACCTACTTCCCCTACTCTTACCCTCAGGTGACTGTGTCCCCTTCCCCCCCCCCCCCTCTCCTTCAACCCTCCCTGTCTCTGCCCCTTCCCAATTCTCCCATATATAGCTCTTCTTGAGTCCCAGTTCATCGTCATTTCCTGAGTTTTTCTTTTTATTTTGAATTTCGGGTGTTTTGCGTGTGGGTTGTTCACTTATGGTGATGATAATAATAATAATAATTATAATAATAATAATAATAATAATAATAATAATAATAATAATAATAATAATAATAATTATTATTATTATTGTTGTTATCATTGTTATTTTTGTTTTATAATAAGTGATAATATAATGACAATAATAATAATAATAATAATAATAATTATTATTATTATTATTATTAATATTATTATTATTATTATTATAACACAAAAATAACAATGATAATATTTATTATTATTATTATTATTATTATTATTATTATTATTATTATTATTATTATTATTATTTATTTCGATATGCGACTACGGCATACCGACACTTTTTGTACAAACATGTCGCGTTTCAGGGAGAGAGAGAGAGAGAGAGAGAGAGAGAGAGAGAGAGAGAGAGAGAGAGAATGTCACTGGAACCCGACGTGGAGAGATAGCAGGAAAAGGTGATACGCAGAAAGATACACATTTTGATACGCAAAGAAAGAAGTATAAGTAAGAAAAAAAAAATGTCAGATAAAAGAGCGGACAAACCAGTTATTCCTGTTGAGTGAATCATAGATTTTTTTTTTTATTTAGGAGACGTTGGTATGACTTTTTATTTCTCTGGAGATATTGGCATGACTTTTTTTTTCACTCTGGAGATATTGGTATGAGTTTTTTTTTTTTTACTAAGGAGATATTGGCATGAGCTTGTGCTTCCTCAATCTCGGACTCGTTCTGATAAAAGGGAACGATAATTGTAAGATAGGCATTGTAAGGAGAAGGTAATTCGGTGTCCAAATTAATAGAACACATTACCACAAATATACATATATATATACATATTTATGTATATTTATATATATATATATATATATATATTATATTAAATATATATATATATATATATATATATATATATATATATATATATATATATATATATATATATATATATATATATAGAGAGAGAGAGAGAGAGAGAGAGAGAGAGAGAGAGAGAGAGATTTGTGACAACTTGCAGCTTTACGATGAAGGGAACTCATTTGCATAATATGGAATATATTTATTGATTTATTTATTTTATTCACATATTTACTGCAAATTGCATGGTTTTATGAGTAAAATGGGTCTGCCATATATACGACATTGGAGAGAGAGAGAGAGAGATTTGTGACAATTTGCAGTCTTTAAGATGAAGGGAACTTATTTGTATAAAATGCATATTTATTGATATATCTTATTCGCATATTCACTACAAATTACAAGGTCTTATGAGTAAAATGGACCTGCCATATATACGTTATTGGGGAGAGAGAGAGAGAGAGAGAGAGAGAGAGAGAGAGAGAGAGAGAGAGAGAGAGAGAGAGAGAGAGAGAGAAGAGAATTATCGCGTGACTCCTAACTCCGGCATTTTTGAGCGCCATCTGTTAATTGCGCACTCCAGTACGCAAACCTTAAACAATACCAATTAAAGATGAGCGGATGCGCTTGTACGAAACACGCCCGGATATCGGTGGAAGCTTACTTATCTATTTACCTCTATTTTCCTTGGGTTTCGTACACGTCGCGATTTTCGGGAGCCTGGGAGTTTTTCTTTTTATTTGTTAGCGTTCAGTTTGCAGGTCAGTGCGTTTAGATGTGTCGTATATCCGATGGGGATTAAAATGTTTTATATTAAATTAAATTGCGTTTGTATGTCATCTCCATCTTGTGATGAGATGACTTCTCTTCTATACCATACATTTTTAGCCCCTTCCATATTGCCTCCTTATTTAACTGGTAGTTTTAATTTTTTTTTAGGTCCATGTATGCCATATGTTTTTCCCCCTGACTTTCACACGTCTCACATAACTATTTCATTTATAAATTTATTTATAAATTTATTACATACATATTTAACATACATGTGTACGGATGAAGTAACTATTTCATAAGTTGCTTCATCCGTACATATGCATGTTAAATGCGTATGTAATAAATTTATAAATAAAATTATTAGCTGGCAAAAAATGGTCATTTTCGAAGCATAAATGTAGTAATGGAGTTGTCCAGTTTTTACCATGCAGATATACTAATTTTTAAGAAGTATCTCGCTTTATCTCTGACAGAGTATTTGAATCAAATGTAAACTATAAATATGAGTGTGTGGATGCATGGGTATGTGTGTATGTTTGTATTTAAGAATGCGTATGTATGTGTGTGTGTGTGTTTGTGTGTACGTTTCGAGAACGAAAACTGTAATCCTAGCATCTTCGTTACCTGAAGATCTGTCTGGGCAAAGCACAGACCCGGCCAGTCGCCGCAGCCTTGGCGGGATTGGCAGATAACTCATTTGAGTTTTCAGAAACAGGAAGTCTGCTGTGGTTTGCGAAGAAGTCTGCGGCAGACGCTTTGCTGTGCGTGATCGTATTTTGACAGGATGTGTGTACTTATTTTTTCTGACAGGTGTGAGTTTATGGGGCTTTAAATCTGTCATGTGTAGGCCTGACTGTGTGCAAGTGAAATGTATTATTTGTAGGTAGGTTACAGTTACTGTAACCTAGCAGATGTAGGTTTTACTGTAGGACATTTTCCTATCTTTCTTGCCTCCTTCTCCGCGTGATCTGTCTCGTGCCTTTGGTTGGAAGGCGAGGTAATTAATCATGATATTATATTATCTCTTTTTTTTAATCCATTTAAGAAACAGAAAAGTCCCAGCTAAAAAAAAAAAAAAAAATCGTTTAACACCAATTGGTCTTGTCCGCAGTTTTCTTCGTGTGATTATCTCTCACATTCTTGGAAAGAGAGAGAGAGAGAGAGAGAGAGAGAGAGAGAGAGAGAGAGAGAGAGAGAGAGAGAGAGAGAGAGAGAGAGAGAGAGAAGGGAAAAGGTGTTAAATGAATAATTAAGAGAGAGCAGGAATGAATTTGCTCCTCGCCTAAATATCTGGAGATCAGAAGATTCCTCTACAACTGCTCTGGGCAAACTATTCCACAGTTTATTATTATTATTATTATTATTATTATTATTATTATTATTATTATTATTATTATTATTATTGTTGTTGTTGTTATTATTATTATTATTATTATTATTATCATTATTATTATTACTCTATTATTATTATTGTTACTATTGTTATCACTATTATTATTATTATTATTATTATTATTTTATTACATTATTATTATTTTACTATTATTATTATCACTATCATTATTATAATTATTATTTTTACTATTATTTTTATTATTATTTTATTTAAATTATTATTATTATTATTATTATTATTATTATTATTATTATTATTATTATTATTATTATTACTCAGAAGCTGCAGCCAAGATAAAAACTCCTAGCAAACAGAGTAGCATTAAACCAGTCGCCAGAAATCGACGCACAGTTCGCATCAGCAACCTTCCTAGTACGGAGCAATCCATAGACCTAGGTATACTAAGTAAAGCAAAGTGTTACTGGCTACTACTCCCAAAGTATATATACACAAACATACCAGATTTTACGGGTCGCTGTTTATTTGTCCTCTCAACTGCACAAGTCTCGGAAGTTAACGAGGAGAGGCATCAAAAGGTACTTAAAGTCTGGCAGAGGCATCCGTACTTGTACGGGCTGGATTATGGGCCTCCGTAGGCCTAAGGCATCCGGTGCGTTTCTTGTAAAGGATATTTGCGGAAATTTGAGTCTTTTAGGTTTATACACACGTACTTAGTTACATACATACACACATACATACATGGTTTCACATTGAAGGGCAGTTAGGGGGTTTGAATGTTAATGGTGCATAATACATACATAAATACATACGTACATACATACACACCATATACATAGATACCACACACCATATACATAGATACATACATACATAATTTTGTATTAAAGGGCAGATACCGAAGTTGGAATGTCAATTGTACATACATACATACATAAATTATTTTTATACATACACTACCAAGTACATACAAAATTATTTTTATACCACTCCAAGTAGAGAGAAGAGAGAGAGAGAGAGAGAGAGAGAGAGAGAGAGAGAGATTATGCATGTATACGTAATCTTCCCCCAGAGAGAGAGTCTCTCTCTTCCCCTACTTGGAGTGGTATAAAATTAATTTATGTATGTATGTTCAATTAACATTCCAACTTCGGCAGCTGCCTTTTAATACGAAATTATGTATGTATGTACGTATGTACGTATGTACCATTAACATTCAATATGAACTAACTATTCAGAGAAGAGAAACTTCCATAACTGTTCAGATCATTTTTAGCAGAACGAACAGATCCACGCATGCGCATACAGCATCAGCAATGAAAAGAGCGAAAGAGAAACAGAAGAAAAAGACAGCAGAACGTAAGAACGCGATGGGCAAATGAACGCCCTTCTATTTCTTTAGCTAAGAGGGAAGGGGGCGTTCAAAGCAGAGGGCAAAATCTCCCCCACCTGGACTTCATTAAGGAGAGACGCCTTTGAGGGGAAGGTGGAGGAGATAAGGCCTCCCCTATGAGTGAAGGGTGAAAGAGGCCTTTCTGCTCTTGGTATTATTTGGAATGTTGGAAGTTTAATTTTTTTTTTCTCTTGAATGAAGTTTGTTTGATAGTTTGGAGGAAATTTAAATCAAGATTTTTTTTTTTAATTAATAAGGTATTTTGATGTTATTTCTTTTTGTTCAAGTCTATTCAGTAGTCGGAAGGAAATTTAAATCAAGATTTGCTTTTTAATTGAAACATATCTTAATTGAAATTTTCGTTTAATTTCTTGAAGGCGTAAAAGAAATTTTTAATAAAGTTTTATTGTAAATTGAAATTTTCGTTTAATTTCTTGAAGGCTTAAAAGAAATTTTTAATAAAGGTTTATTGTAAATATAAAGGAAATATAAACCAGTTTTTTCTGTTTAAAAAAGTTTATTTGACAGTATGAAGGAAATTAAACTAAGAATTTGAAATTTATTCAAGACTTCTTGTCAGTATGAAGGAAACATAAACTGGGCTTTTCTGTATATTAAAGTTTATTTAATAGCATGAAGGAAATTTAAGTACGATTTTGAAATGTAATAAACATCTCTTGTCAGTTTGAAGGAATGTTAAACCAGGGTTTTCTTACCAGTAAGGTTTATTTGACATAAAAGAAATGTATGCAAAGTTTTGCGTTTTAGTAAACTTCTTATCACTTTGAATGAAACTGAAACCGAAGTGTTCTCTTTAATAAAGTTTCCTTGACAGTATAAAAGAAATTTTAAGCAAATTTTTGTCTCTAATAAAGTTTATTCGACTTTGTAAAGACAGTGCACATATTAGGCACAAAGTTTACGCTTTCGTTCCTTCGTTTTCAGATTTTACCTCCTTATTCCCGTTTCATCTTGCGCTTTATTTTTCTTAATTTAACTTTATTTTTGTTTTTCGCAACTTTGCCCCAAGAGCTTGGTGAGAATAGGAAGGTTACCGTTAGTGGAACCACCCTCTCTTGGGGGCGGGGTGGGGGGGAGGGAAGAACAAAGGCGTGTGCTCAGAAATATTCCTTCTTCAGCGTCGTGTTATTGACTTTTCGTTCTATTTCCCTTTTAATATTTCTGTTTGTATTCTTAAAAAATAATTCACCTTTTTTTCCATCTCTATATTTCTTGATTATTTTCTCATGTATTTATCTTATTATCCTTTGCAGTTTCCTTAACCGTCTCTGTGACTACCCCAGTGATTCTATCTCTCTCTCTCTCTCTCTCTCTCTCTCTCTCTCTCTCTCTCTCTCTCTCTCTCTCATAGTGTAATCTGTGAAAGCCAAGAAAGCGTTAAAAGATACCAAATTTACAACGCCCCTTGAGCGCCGGAAATTCAGCGCTGGTGCCCCCTCCTTCTGCTGCCACTACGTCAGCAGTAACAAAGGCCTAAGCTACAGAAACCATCTTTGTTGTCTGCAGTTTGTTGACAGACGTGGTTGGGTCCTGGGAGGTGTAATTTTAGGCACCTAAATTTGTTCTGTCTCACCACGTGATTACAGATTGAGTATATTGGGGATGTGTATTGGGGCATGTGGACACATATTTTAAAAGTCTGTGATTTGAAATTGAACGTTATGGGCCATATGGACACATATTTGAAAAGTGCGGGACTTGAAATTGAATATATTGGGGCATATGAACACATATTTTAAAAGTACGGAACTTCAAGTTTAATTTACTGGGGCAAATGGACACACATTTTAAAAGTACGTGATTTGAAACTGAATATGTTGGGGGCATATGGGCAAATATTTTAAAAGCACGTGATTTGAAATTGAATATATTGGGGCATGTGAACAAATATTTTCAAAGTACGTGATTTGAAATTGAATATATTGGGGCACATGGACACAGTTTAAAACCACTCAATAACGGTATTTGTTGTTGGTTAATAAAAGTACGTGATTTGAAACTGAATATACTGGGGCATATAGACACACAATTTAAAACCACTCAATAATGGTATTTGTTGTTGGTGAAAGTGAAACGTATTTTTGATTACCCAGTTAAATGCTCCCGAGGGCCAGCAGTATTTCGTTTCTAGGTCAGGGTGAGTCTCTCGTCAGGATCCAAGTCGGAATTTGCCCGGGTTTTGCTGAGCAAATAAATTCTCCTCCCCCCCTTTGGTGTTAATGTCTAGTTTGTGTTCATGTTGCTCACTTGATATTTTGTCTTAGATAAATTCTTTTGTTAACTATGCACTTGATATTTCTTCTCAAATAAATTCTCTAGGAATATAAAGTAAATAGTTAACCTATTTACTCGGTATTTCTATCAGATAAATTCTCTACTTACCTGTTCACTTGATATTTCCACCTAGATAAACTCTAGTTGCATATGTACTTGATGTTTCTGGAGGATTTATGGGAGAGGGAATATCAAGTAAATAGGTAACTAGAGAATTTATCTCAGAGGAAATATCAGGTAAACAGATAACCAGAGAATTTATATGAGGTTCAGTATCAAGTAAATAGGTGACTAGAGAATTTATCTCGGAGGAAATATCAAGAAAATAGGTAACCAGAGAATGTATCTCAGGAAATATCAGGTAAATAGGTACTAGAGAATTTATCTGAGATTACATGTCAAGTAAATAGGTAACCAGAGAATTTACTTTACGAAGCATCAGGTAAATAGGTGACTAGAGAATTTATCTCAAAGGAAATATCAAGTAAATAGTTAGGTATTTACAAGAAATTTTCTCTTAGATAAATTCTCTAGAAATACCAAGTAAAATAATTACTTATTTACTAGATATTTCCTCTCAGATAAATTCCCTATTTACCTATTTACGGCGTCAGATGAGGTCTGAAAGCGATGCACAATGAGGGTTTTGGGCGTCGTGATTCGGAGAGTGCCACGGAGAGAGTGGAGAAAGAACAAGGGTCTGTAAGTACCAGTTGGCACAGGGCCACCCAAAGGCGGGGGGGAGGGGGCGTCCCCTACTGGTGGTGGTGCCCCTGGTGGTGCCGGAGCCGAGGGCCTTCGTCTCCCTCTGCGTGGCATCCCGCAGCAGTATTGGGCGCCTTCGAGGGTTGTGAAGTTCTCCTTCTTCTGTGTGCGTGTCGTCCTCCAGTCGGGCGGCTAAGACAAGGAGGCTCGTGTGTTCGTGTTTGTGTGTGTGTGTGTGTAAGAAGTGCGTGCGTACATGCGTGTGTTCATGCGTGCGGGCGTGCGCGTGTACGTGCACGCTGCTGCTGCTGCTGCTGCGCTGCTGTTCCCGCTGCTGCTTTTGTGACAGGGGCGTCGTTGGATAGCCAAAAAGGGTCACCCGTACCCTTCCGAGCAATAGATCCTCTGCGTGTGTGTGTCCTGGTAAGTGTGGGGATTGTGATCGTTGCCCTTCGGGAATGCCAGCGCTTACGGTGGCACCAGGTGGCACCTGCCGATTGTTGCCTCTTGTTTTCGGGTCTTGAAACAAAGTAGCAGGGGGGGTTAGGGGGAGGAGGTTTTGGGGGCTTTGGGGGACGAAAGAGAAAACGGTGACCTAGGCATTTCAAGGGCCACCACAGTGGCACTGTGCAAGAGGTGAGGTGGACTCGAGTGCCAAACGGAAGGTGGATTGTGTCATGGGTGTCATGTGGAGGGGAAATGCCTGTGTTTTACCCCCCCAACCCCCTGTCTACAGAAACCCACCCCTCTACCTCCCCCCACCCTTTAGAAACGGAGACGAATGGGTGTAAAGGGTGAAATGGATAGGTGGGACTGGGAGCTTTGCATCTATACCTGTTAGTGTCGTCTTCTTCTTCTTCTTCTTCTTCTTTCTTCTTTCTTCTTCTTCTTCTTCTTCTGTTGCTTCGGCTCTGCCAAGTGATCTCATCCACCGTTTGGGCTCCTACGCCTTCGTGTGCCAGAGAATAAAAGAGGGGAAAATGAAAGCCACGTAAAAACTGTTCTCCTCTCCTCCTTCCGCAGTGCCAGACTTAATATTTATAAACTTATCAGTGATAGACAATATTTATAAACTTATCCGTGATGGGAAAAACGTTTTCGTTTGTTGCTTTGTTGTGGATGCTCTATTTGTTGCTTCGTCGACAATGTTTTCTAATTTGATTGCCTATAAATATTTTTTTTTTCAACTTTGATTGCCCATAAATATTTTTCAGATGTGATTGCCCATAAATATGTTCAAATGTGATTGCCCATAAATATTTTCAAATGTGATTGCCCATGGGTATTTTTCAAGTTTGATTGGCTACATATATTTTCAGATTTGATTGCCTATGATTGTTTTTCGAATTTGATTGCTTATGAATATTATTCATATTTGATTGCCAATAGATATTTTTCAAATTTGATTTCCTATAAGAAATGTTCACATTTGATTGCCAATAAATGTTGTTCATATTTGATTGCCTATAAAGATTTTTCCAATTTGATTGCCTATGTTTTTCAGATTTGATTGCCTATAAATATTTTTCAAATTTGAATGCCTGTTAATATTATTCAAATTTGATTGCCAATAAATATTGTTCAAATATGATTGCATATAAACATTTTTCAAATATGATTGCACAAAAAAATTTTTAAATTTGATTGCCTAGCAAAAATGCTTTCTAAAGGAAGTGTAGATTGTTTGGATTGTAAGAATTGATGTGTATATATTGGAAATTGATGTCGTCAGATTGCCTTATTGTATTTACATGTCGTTTTTAAATCCTTCTCTTCTCCTCAGGTGTTGTATGAGAGCTGCGGCCGGGCGACCTCCTCCTCCTCCTACTCCTCCTCCTACTCCTTTTACTCCTCCTCCAACTCCCACTACTCCTTCTTCAGCTCTTCTCGTGCTTCCTCTTCCTCCTCCTCCTTCTCCTCTTTCTTCTTCTTCCCCTCGAGCGTCTTCGAATAAACGAACAGCAGAAGTCCAAACTGATTTCGAGTGACGCAACGACCCCCCACCCCCACCCCAAAATAAAAATAATAAGAAGCTTATTATATAAACGACTTGCGCTCGTATTCTCTGTTGTTGTTGTTCTTCTTCTTGAGCTGCTTCTTGTTGTTCTTCTTCTTTTTGATCTGTGGTCATCAGCCTCATCGATTCTTCATCAGCGGAATTCGTCGTCGTCATCACCACCACCAGAATCATCATCAATAGAATCGCCACCATCATCATCATCATCATTCAAGTCAGTCATCACACAGGATATAAAAAAGGAATAAAAAAAATATATTCAGCAGAAAGCAGAAAGGCTACTGCTCCCTGCTCCTACTTCTGCTGCTGCTGCTGCTACTTCCATCTGGGAAGGATAAGAAATAGGACTTTCTGATTGCACAGCGAGAGGATCCTCCAGAATCCTTCAGGAAAGAAGTGAAGTGTTGTTTCGTTCAGTGCAACAGTGACTTCTCTGTAGTGTCACGGAGTGCCCCATCGATCGAATTCTGATTGATTGACACGGGACGGTTTTATCTGGCGTTGCAACGAAGGAGATCTGTCTCTCCTTAGCGTCCTGTCAAAAAGAAGTTGGGGATTCAGGCAGATGACAGAGGCGGGATTTTGACGGATAACTGATTTATATTTGGAGAAAGATATAAAAGAATATAAGTGTGCTGATATCAGGAAAGTTGTTTTTGTCAGTGGCGTTGCAAAATTAATGGTATAGATAGAGAAGCTACATCATGTGAATGGTGAAGAGATAAAACTGACTTAGAAAGGTGTCTAGAAGAGAATTTAACTGTTATTATATTTATCTTTCGAAGTGCGTTTATTTTATCCCCGAAAAGGTGGAAGTTTAAATCGAGCGCGCAAGCACGAGCATATACCATCATCACCATCACTCCTTACAGTGTACTGTGAGTTTGAGTCGCGGGAACATTTTTCATCCACGCAGTCTACGGTGAAGTAGACTCTCTTATATAAAAGTTGATATAAAAGTGTTGATCAGAAAAGTGTTTCTTTTTGTGTGAAAATCTTCCACCCATGAGTGTCACGATGGAGAACAGCCCCAAGAGAGGAGACCGGAGCGTCCGGAAGGAGAGAAGTTTCGTGCAGGTAAGCAGTGAGTGAGAATTGCTCTCTCTCTCTCTCTCTCTCTCTCTCTCTCTCTCTCTCTCTCTCTCTCTCTCCTTTTTGCTTGACTTTTTAATGTATTATGTACATATTTATTGTATGCGATTGAAGTATATATGCACAATTTTTTTATGAAACAGTTCCTTTATTGTTTTTGTGTTTTTAGCTAGAAGATTAATATTTATCTCGACCGTACTCTTGCTTTGGATGGTAATTCATATACCGGTAATGTTTGTTATGAGACAGGCCTAGAAAGTTTTAGAAAGCTATTAATAAACAGTAGATATAGTTTCTTGTATGAAAAATAGGAGGGAGGTATACCTAGCTCCTAAAGAGTAGTTGTAACAAACACATGGGGTTTGCAACCTCATTCCAACATTGTATGCAGAGAACTGGATGGCAGAAGTGCACATATATATATATATATATATATATATATATATATATATATATATATATATATATATATATATATATATATATATATACATACATATATATATATATATATATATATATATATATATATATATATATCTATATCTATATATATATATATATATATATATATATATATATATATATATATATATATATATATATATATATATATATATATATATATATATATATATATATATATATATATATATATATATATATATATATATATATATATACACACAGTATGTGAAGGAGGATGCGTGTAAATAAAAAAATTTCAGGATGAGTAATAGGATTGCAGGATTGCTTCCTGATTAAAACATGTTGGACTCACTTAAGATTCTGATTGATTTTGTATTAGTTACTGTGGCTTTCCTCCAGGATTGTGGTTATAACGGGTGACTGTGTTAAGAGCAGTTTTGCACGTTTTCTTGCCCTCAAGTTTTTTTCTCTTGCTTTATGAATCTGAAAGTGCGGTTAGATTTAACGGAGGCTGGTTCCGTGTACAGTTCCTCATAGTGATCGTCACTGTATTAGCTTTTTTTTTTTTCCTAAATTACAGTTTATAGGGTTTGGTTCAGTCCATAATAAAATCCAGTATTCTATTGCTTATAAGTTTTCCTACTTATTACTCTGTGCAGTTGAGCTTTTGTTCCTGTTTTGCTTTAATTTAAATAAAAATTGATTGAGGTTATATAGTTCACGACCACTGAACATCCTGAATTCACTACAGACATAATGACTTACATCAGTGATCACGATTTTGATAACCAGGGATGCCTTGGCTTGGTTACATTTTCCTCACACCGCGGCAGCACCGTGACTGCATCGGGTGTAGAGACATTTACTGCCCATCCGCACTTGAGAAAACGTTTAAGCAACACTTTAAAGGGTCAGGTTTTAGTCCTTTGTGATTGCCTGGTTGGTGCAAAAGTGCCGAGGTTGTTAAAGTACTCAGTTTTCTGCTCAAGAGCAATTGAAAAAACGCTTTTTGGCCGAAAATGCCAAGTGTACTCTCGTGATATAAACAGCAAAAACGCTGCTGTCTAGCAATAGGTAAATGGATCAGTTTTCAGTCTTTTGTGATTGCCTGACTGGTGCAAAAATGCTGAGTTTGCTAAAGTACTCAGATGTGCCTCCCAAGCCGCTACCCGGTGCTTGCCTGGTGATCCCAGAGTTAGCTGCGTAGCAACAAGTTCTTGAATTCCTCAGTGGATTGCAGCTTTAACGGTTCGTTTAGGAAATAGTCGGGGTGGTATGATGAAGGTTAGAGACCAAATGGAGTCCAATCCTGGACTGATACACATAATTTTTTATCAGGAAATGTCACTTACTGATGTGTTTATCCGAAAAAGTAATCCAGTAACCTATTTTTGGTAAGCTCAGCAAGATTTCTTTGCTTTTTGTACGTTGCACTAATTCATTCCGAGGCAGAATAAAAATCTGAGCTATTTGTAAACTGCTTGCCATTTTGATGGAAATTCAAGATGGCTGACTGACCACCATTTTGCTAATAATCCAGTAAGGTTGAATGCCAGTCATTTCAGGGCAATCAAAGATGGTTAACCTGTGGCCATTATTGTGGTTAGAAATTCTGATCTCATGGTGGATGCAAATAGTTGTTTTAGTTGTAGCTGCCGAATTGTAGATACCCAGTTGTTAGCCAAAAGCGTTGTGTAACGGACTCTTGAGTGTTTTCGTTTATTGTGTTCTGTAGCTTTCGCCTCTCGGCTTGTTCTTCCATAATTCAACTAGGAAAATTGGCAACTTGAAATTATAGTTGAATGCACCAGCGGATCCAGAAAAATTTCAGAGGGGATACCAATTTTCATATTATACATACATACGTACATAATATATATACTGTATATAATTTCTATAATAGATTTTTTATTTTTTCCTATTTTTTTTATTTCTCATTTATGTTATTATCTAAATCTTCAGTATTATTATTTTGTCATTATTTGTCATGGGGGGGGGGCACGTGCCCAGGTGCCACCCCCTGATTGATTTAATGATTATCTCGTATTAATAAAAAATGAATCACTGAAAGATGATGCCTTTGAAAATAAGGTTTTGGGTAAACGCTCCCTAATTCAGCTTAAAGTTCAAAATGTCTAAATGGTGACAGTAATTGAATCCATTTCTTACTTTCTTCGTATAGATCGGCTATTGTCTATAGTTATGTAATTTTATTGCATGTTCAAATTGATTTTAATGGTTCTTTCAACTTGGTTATCCAAAAATTAATTATATATACAGTTGTAACTTAGATATCAGTAGCTATGTACACGAAGGCGGGTTTAGTTAAATATTCGGTGGTGTTTTATTTCATTGTGTTTCTCTGTAGTCTCTGTTCTGGTCGTGTGTCGTAAAGCTGAATTAGAGGGCTGTTCCTTTTTCCCTGGAGGCCTAGATTTTTTCCCTGCGCTCTCTTTTTTTCCCCCTCTTTTTCCTCCTCTTTTTTTTCCCCTTCCTCTTTTTCCCCTCCCTCTTTTTCCCTCCATCTTTTCCCCTCCCTCTTTTTCCCCTCCCTCTTTTTCCCCTCCCTCTTTTTTCCCTCCTCTTTTTCCCCCCCTCTTTTTCCTCCCCTTTTTCCCCTCCTCTTTTTTTCCCACCCTTTTTTTCCCTCCTCTTTTTTTCCCTCCCTCTTTTTCCCTCCCTGTTTTTCTTGTTTCCTTTTTCTTTCCTTAGTTTGTTTCCATGAGTCCTGGGCTACATGTCATTGGGATGCCAGTCCCATCGGCCTCATTTCAGAAGGATGAAACAACGGCCCATTGCGTCGAGAAGAAAATATATTTCAGTTTAAAGGAAATGTATTGTAGTTTAAGGGGAATGTATTTTTTGTTTGAAGAAAATATATTTTAGTGTAAAGGGAATATATTTTAGTTTCAAGGAATATATTTCAGTTTAAATGAAATGTTTTTTAGTTTAAGTGGAATGTATTTTAATGTGAAGAGAATATATTTGAGTTTAAAGGGAGTTTATTTAAGTTTAAAGGTAATATATTTTAGTTTAAAGGAAATATATTTCACTTTGTAGGGAATATATTTTAGTTCAAAGGAAATACATTTTAGTTTAAAGGAAATATATTTTAGTTTAAGGGAAATGTATTTGAGTTTGAAGGAAATATATCCGAGTTTGAAGGAAATATATCTGATACTGTATGCATAACTGTTTCGTGCGTGTCAAATTCATCACCTACTCACGGCCAGTTCTGTTGAATTTGACACTTTCTCATCTGGGTGAACTTCCTCTCAAGCTAGATTTCTCGTTCCATTAATAAATTGCACTTGGCACTCTCAGTGCCATTTACTTACGTGGGTGCCAGCTCTTGCGATACCGTTCAAGCACGCTTTGATACCTTGATGAGGCTAGACTCTCTTGTGTATGCCTCTTTATCTTTATCAGGTCTCTCTCTCTCTCTCTCTCTCTCTCTCTCTCTCTCTCTCTCTCTCTCTCTCTCTCTCTCTCTCTCTCTCTGAAGTTTTGTAGTATGTGCATACATGCGAAAGATCATGTGCTAAGGTAGACAATAGGAATGAGATTGTTATTCAAAATAGTCTCTGATTAGACAGGTCTGTAAACAGCATTTATATATATATATATATATATATATATATATATATATATATATATATATATATATATATATATATATATATATATATATATAT
Organism: Macrobrachium rosenbergii; assembly: GCF_040412425.1. Classification (NCBI taxonomy): domain Eukaryota; kingdom Metazoa; phylum Arthropoda; class Malacostraca; order Decapoda; family Palaemonidae; genus Macrobrachium; species Macrobrachium rosenbergii. The sequence continues at coordinate 36,907,454 of NC_089767.1, forward strand.
ATATATATATATATGTAGTATTTCAAACTTACCATACTCCTGAATTTGTTGTGTTACCATCTTGGTGTCATTTCCGTCTAAACAAATGTATTTTTACAAGGGCCTTTCTACTTATCATTTATTGTGGGGCACCTTTATATGAATTGTTTCAGTATCTTTAGTTTGTTACTTGAGTATCGTTTTATCCAAATATCACATTACAGGTCAGTTTTAAGATTATATTTTACTTATGAATTTATAGTATGTAATGGCATTTTCAAATTCTGAATTTGGGAATTGTTGATGACTGTACCAGTAATACTTAAAAAAAAAATGTTTGTACAAGGTAGGTTTCACTAAAGCTATGTGTCTTTGTGTGTGTGTGTGTGTGTGTGTGTGTGAGCTTCTTGATATATATATTTTTCATATTGAAGCGCTTATTAATTGTCATTTTTGCTTGGTTTTGTTTTAATAGGAGCTGTACATGATTACGGCTATCAGGTTTTGCTAAAATTTTTTTGCAAATGAAAGCTAATCGTTCGTATTTGTTAAGGTTGTTGTTCTTTATTTGAAGTCAACATCACTTTTTTATAGTCATTTATTAATTTCTAAAGCTTTACGTCTCCCTGGTTGACCAGAACGAACTGCAGAAATACAAAAATGCTAATAAGCAGTTAGGTAAGTTTTAACCACTGGAGGCAGGTAATAATTTTCATTCCGTGTCTGGAGAAACAAAATATTTCGCCTACAAACGCTCCCGAGGGTAGTAGCCCTTAATCAGAAGATAAGGAAGGAATTCCCAATCTATCCCTAATCTATGCCCAATCTCTTTGATAGGCAAATTCGTTTTAGGTTTAAACGGCATCCACGAGTGAGGTACCTGTTACCTAAATTTTTTTTCCCCAATTAACGGTTCGGCTGACACCTACACATAGAACGTGTTACAAAAAACATCTCTTCCTCCTTGGTGACCTCAGAAGCGGTAGCTCTGGTGGTCTGTATCTGTAACTTACAGTTTGTTAGGTTTCATGTGGGTAGGCCTAATTTTTTTGGTGCCAATGGCCTTCCACCTCGGTTTGTTTCGTTGCTCGATTTGATTTTGGTTGCTGTTGCTAGTTAGTGCCCAGTGAATATGCAAATAGGTCTTTTTGTTTTAGCTGATGTACCCTAAATTTTTTTAACACTAAGCTAGTGAGTATTAAAATGAGTTTTACAATGCTGAAAAGCTTCTTGTGCGTATTACGATGAGTATTACAATGCTGAAAAGAACCTTGTGAGTATTACAATACTTAAATGGTGTATTTTGTTTTTATTTTTGTTTAAGTAGAGTTACCTGGAACATCATCAAATACGAATTCTCTAAAAGCTTCCGTATTTCCGTATAGAATGCGATGACTCCTTTACAAAAAAAAAATAAAGTTTTGATGAACTGTTAAAGGGGGTCTATAAAACTGGAAGTTTTTATATATATATTTCAGGCCGATTTTCTTTCAGAGTTAAATATTTATTTTAGAAACTATTGACAGCATAAAGTTACTTTGATTTAAAAGAATAGTTTTTTTTTTTTTTGTATTATCGAGAGGTTGCGAAATAGGTTTGTATAATGTTACAGAGTTGATAAGTGGCTGATGTTCATTTACCGGTACTGGGTGCATTTTGCTTGATATATTTTTTTTTTCATTGCTTTAAATTATTTTTTGAGTGTTTTGCAATATTGTTTTCGTTGTGATGTGCTTTTTATAAATATCTGTTTTTCCTTGCTGAAAATTCTCTCTCTCTCTCTCTCTCTCTCTCTCTCTCTCTCTCTCTCTCTCTCTCTCTCTCTCTCTCTCAAACCATGCTGTTTATTAATTTCCTGTCAAATTTTTTTTTTAAAGTTATTAAAATTTCTGTCGAATTTCGGTTAATCTCTTCTCTCTCTCTCTCTCTCTCTCTCTCTCTCTCTCTCTCTCTCTCCATCTGTTTATTAATTTCCTGTCAAATTCTCTCTCTCTCTCTCTCTCTCTCTCTCTTCTCTTCTCTCTCTTTATTGTCTTCATTAAATTTTCTTTATTCATGGTTGGAAACTGAAGAGATTGTGTTGTGCAAGATTTGGTTTGATGAACCTGCGCAGTTTGTGTTGAGAAAATTGTTGAATTTTTGTTAATGCTTATGCTAAAATCTGTGAATTCTACGGAACACTGAATTTGCTTTTACTTTTGTTAAATGATCCATGTTAATTTTAACGGGTCTTCAAAAATGACATTTTAGCATAAGTGCATTAACAATATTTGTCGTGGCTTTATATTATGGTAATCACGCTTCATTGAATTTATTGCAATACTTATGCTAAAGTCTTTGAATTCTATGGAAACTGAATTTAGTTTTGTTAAAGGAATAATTTTAATGTTAATTTTAGCGGGTATTCAACAATGACACTTTAGCATAAGTGAATTAACAATATTGTTGTGGCTTTATATTCTGATTATCACGCTTTTAATTTTAATTCTTACTGAATTTATTTTTAATACTTATGCTAAAATCTGTGAACTCTACGGAAACTGAATTTATTTTTGTTAAATTATCATGTTAATTTTGACGAGTATTCAACAATGACATTTTAGCATAAGTGACAGAACTTGTAATCATTGATTTACTTTTATTTTTTTTCTTTTGCTGTTCCCTGTCTGTCGTGTGACCTGTGACCTGCTTCCAACCACACCTCCCGCACTCCTCCCTGTTGTTGCCTGGACTCTCTGACCCCGTTTGACCTGCTTTTGACCTGCTGCTGCTACCGCCCTCGGAGAAGACCGGACGGGGCAACCGCGATCTCCACCAGCCACCACCCTTCTGGAGGAGTCCCTCTGCGGACGGATTCCTTGTCAATGCGGTAATGTCCTATTTTGATTTTCAAGGTTAATTAAGTGTTAGTGTTCTCATGTTTTGTTTATTTGTTTAGTTTTTTTTTAATATTTTTTTCCCGTTGTATTTTTTTTTTCTTTAGTTTTTTGTGTTTGTAATGTCCCTTTGTTGATTTTCAAGGTTAATTAGATGTTAATATTTCCATGTGTTTTTTTTTTAGGTTTTTTCATATTTTTCAACTGTTTTATTTTAGTTTTTTGTTGCTTTATGTTGTTTTTTTTTTAGTTTGTTTTCAGCAGTTACACGTCCAGTTTAGTTCTTTTAATGACTTAGCTTGTTGTGAATCTGTTTATTTTATTAATTTAATTCACCATTATCTTGTCGTGGGATTCATTAGTGTTTTGTCATTCGCTTTATTTTTTCAGTAATATTATTTTTGAATAATATTTACCTCTGTCTTGCAACATCTGCTTTGATCACATTTATTTGCATTTACTGTTTACGTCAGTGTTCTTGTGCTTTTAGTTTGCAAGATATTCTGATTGCAGTTCGTGTCCTTCCCTCCAAGTTATTAAACTTGTGTGCTTTTTATTTTCGTGCATTTTATATTTATTTATTTATTTATTTCATTATATTTATTTATTTATTTATTTATTTATTTATTTATGTATTTATTTATTTATCAGCTGAATTTTCTTTTGGCACGAATGCCAAACAATGGCGAAAGAAGTCCCGGTTCTTAGCAATTTGATGTCTTACTGCATGTTACCTAGTCTCTCTCTCTCTCTCTCTCTCTCTCTCTCTCTCTCTCTCTCTCTCTCTCTCTCTCTCTCTCTCTCTCTCTCTCTCTGTAAGCAGCATTCCTCTTGTGTTAGTTTACGTACTTGGCATTATTCCCTTGTACGTTTCAAGTCAGCTTTTAATATAGGTAGATAGTGTCATAGTTAATGTACGGTGCATCTTTAGCTCAGGCTTTCGACTTGCTGTTGATGGGCCTTCTTGTGTATTAAGCATTTGATTTAGCATTTGGGGGAATGTTGCGACAGAGACTGCCCTCAGGGGATACAAGGTCTTTGGGAAAAAGCCAATTTTCCTTTCTGCGCTGAATGACCTCATAGGTCCCAGCTCTTGGACTTTGCCCTAAATTCTACATTCCAATTCCAAATACGGTGAAGGAAAGGTAATTTCTTAAACTGTATTTCTGTATTTTCTAATCATACAAGAGAGTGAATGGGTACCATAGAGAGATCTAAAATTAGTGGAGTTACAGTCTCAAGCATGTTCCTCATTGGACGGGTTGGTATCGTTCTCGGATAGCACTCTGCTGGGCCCGCGTTCGATTCTCCGACCGGCCAATGAAGAATTAGAGAAATTTATTTCTGGTGATAGAAATTCATTTCTCGTTATAATGTGGTTCGGATTCCGCAATAAGCTGTAGGTCCCGTTGCTAGGTAACCAATTGGTTCCTAGCCACGTAAAATAAATCTAATCCTTCGGGCCAGCCCTAGGAGAGCTGTTAATCAGCTCAGTAGTCTGGTTAAAATAAGGTATACTCAATTTGTACAGTCTCAAGGGTCTTGTAGTGCACTCTTTAATACTTATAAGCAAGTAAGCACTTCTAGCTCGGAAACTGGTACTGCTGTAAAGTAATGGTTGGACAACCAGAACATTCAACTGCATACTCGACAGTTTGATGACTCACGAGTTTGAGATTGGAAAGGGAGCAGTAGAACTCCGTCGAGAGCAACATACAGCAGAGAAAATTTGATGGAAAATTAGGTCACAGTAAATATTTTAGACTTATGAGAGGGAAGTCTCGTTCGAAGTGGTTGAAAGAATGCCTAATCAAACCCTGCCAAATACTTGAGAGTTATTAATAGAATAATGTTGATGCAGGCTTCATGGCTCATTGAGTTTCTTGTACAATGTGTGATTTAATTTTTTATCAAACATGAGATGCATTTGAAGATTGTTGGACGAGACCAAACTTAGTATAGGTCATTTAAACTTAGTATATCACGAATCGAAATATTAGTAATGAAAATACTGATTTTTGAAGGTCCATTTAAACTTAGTATTCCACGAATCGAAATATTAGTAATGAAAATACTGATTTTTGAAGGTCCATTTAAACTTAGTATTCCACGAATCGAAATATTAGTAATGAAATTACTTATTGGTGAAGGTCCATTTAAACTTAGTATAACACGAATCGATATTAGTAATGAAATTACTCATTGGTGAAGGTCCATTTAAACTTAGTATACCACGAATCAATATTAGTAATGAAAATACTCATTGGTGAAGGTCCATTTAAACTTAGTATACCACGAATCGATATTAGTAATGAAATTACTCATTGGTGAAGGTCCATTTAAACTTAGTACTCCACGAATCGAAATATTAGTAATGAAAATACTCATTGGTGAAGGTCCCTTTAAACTTAGTATTCCACGAATCTAAATATTGTTAATGAAAATACTTATTGGTGAAGGTCCATTTAAACATAATATACCACGAGTCTAAATATCAGTAATGAGGAGACGTATTGCACAATGATGAACCTACCACGTGACTGCAAATACCCTTGCCAGGGATTGTGGGCAATCTAGGGCTGTGCCCCACTGGCGTTCTCTTTCAGCTTCCCTTGATGTCTTGGCACCGTTAATGGTACCAGGAGACGCTTCAGTGCCCGAATAGTTTTTTTTATAAAAAAATTTTTCCCCTCGAGTTTTCGTTGTATATGCAATATTGTGTTAATGGAGAGTTAACAGATTTTTTTAAGATTTGTCAATGAAATTTATTGAATACCTAAAAGTGGGTGTTTGTTGTTCAATAAAAAATTAGATGAATAAAATGGGAAATTTATCAAGAGGTTATTTTTCGTTTTAGGAAAAGGAAAAAAAATTAACTGTTGTCAAGGTATCAGAAGATGTAGCATTACCAGCACAAGGTGACCTTTTTTTTTTTTTTTTTTTTTTTAAATAAAAGAAATGAAAAAATAGGAAACTCATCAAGAGATTATCTTTGTTTAAAAAAAAATATTTTAAAATGTCAAAGTGTCAAAAGATGTATCATTACCAACGCGGTGAATATACTTCCCTTGCGCTGACCTTTCTTATTTACTTTCTCTCTTTATTCCTTTCTTTATCTCTTTAAACCTTCATTTGAAAACCCGTATGAACAGAGTCAACCTGCAAAGAGAGACAAATGATAGAAAACCGTGATAAATGAACAAATAAGAGGGGAATGAAAAAATTATGATCTAATTGCATATCTCCCTCAGACAGGAAAAACTCAACCTGGGTGTAGAATAAAGTTTCTGAGTATCTGAAACCGCCCCCCAAAAAAAAAAATATTGGCCGCTTTCAATGCCTCAATTTTTTAGCAGCGAGGCGCCAACAGATGTTTTCTTAGAACCTGCTTGTGGGAGACACCGCCTTCCAACAAGCAGAGAAACAAACGCACAAACGCACAAACGATTCGAAATGCATCCTGTTGTCTTGCGTTCGTCCTGGGCTGGATGTGCGAATGGTATATAATTAATGAGTCAGCGCGCAGGCGCGTTGACGCCCATAATGTGATTTATCAGCGTGAGTCAACGTAAGAGAGGATTGTGCTTGCAATCTGATTAACGGTTAGGTGTTCGCTCATTCTGTTGTGTGTGCATCTGTGTATGTATGCGTATTTGTATATATGTATATGCATATGTGTGTATATATACATATATATATATATATATGTATATATATAATGTTACATATAAATTTCTGACTCACATCGGGATCGAACCCAGGCCATTTCAATTGAAAGGTCATGGACGTTACCATTGAGAAAGACCTGGGTTCGATCCCGATGTGAGCCAGAAGTTTATTTCTGTTCCACACGTGATTGTGTTGATTAATTATATATTATATTATATATATATATATATATATATATATATATATATATATATATATATATATATATATATATATATACATATACATACATGCATACATACATACATACATTCATTCATTCATACATATGTGTATGTATGTCTATGTGTATAATACGATCCCTTCGAGGAAGTGATTCAGTCTTTCTCCCCTTACGGCCGTTTCTAAGCTTAATGGCACATAACACATGGTGTTACCTACAGGGCATGTTGCTTAATCCCGTCCGAGATTGGAAGAATCACGCCCCTCTCTCTCTCTCTCTCTCTCTCTCTCTCTCTCTCTCTCTCTCTCTCTCTCTCTCTCTAGTCTTTTTGTTTTGGCATTGTTTTAGTCTTTGTCTTTGTAATGTGTTTTTGTAATGCCTCTTCTTTCGCATTTTCTTTAGATAATTCTCTCTCTCTCTCTCTCTCTCTCTCTCTCTCTAGTCTTTTTTTGTTTTGGCATTGTTTAGTCTTTGTTTTTGTAATGCCTCTTCTTTCGCATTTTCTTTAGAGAATTCTCTCTCTCTCTCTCTCTCTCTCTCTCTCTCTCTCTCTCTCTCTTTGTCCATTTGGTAATATGCATCAGATGTTTCGGACATGGAGAGAAAGATGGGATGTTAGTTTGAATGTATTGAAGAGATAGATAGGTAAATTAATAAATACATTGTATCTAAATATCATCAGTAAAAGGACCTTTAATTAGCTATAGATAGCTTTGAATGGTACACACATTATATATATATATATATATATATATATATATATATATATATATATATATATATATATATATATATATATATATATATATATATATATATAGAATCTACTGTAGAATCTACTTTTTTACCAGACACATATGTAATTCTAATAGCCACAATGCCCTCTTAACTTCTCGAATTCTTCGCGCTTTTTTGGATATGCTTGTAACTACGAAGCCGAATGTATCCAAACGAAAGAAATTGAAGAGCCAGTGGCTAGGTCGGCAACGTGACCTCCCTGTGAATATGGAATTCGGGTTCGCTTCCCGCGACCGGCGTTCACTGGCTCTTCAATTTCTTTCGTTTGGATACATTCGGCTTCGTAGTTACGAGCATATCCAAAAAGCGCAAGAATTCGAGAAGTTAAGAGGGCATTGTTATATATATATATATATATATATATATATATATATATATATATATATATATATATATATATATATATATATATATATATATATATATATATATAGATATATATCTTTTATATGAATATATATATATATATATATATATATATATATATATATTTCTTCCCATACTCTGCTCTTCAGTTGCCAGTTTGCGATATTTGCTTCTGAATTTAGATATGAAGATTTCTTTCCTAGATTTTATCGAATGAATTATAGTTTACAGGAAGAGATTTTGTAGTGATTCTCAACACTGAGGTTATTTTTGTGTATGTGTTTATGTTTTATTTCGGTGTTCTACTAATTCTTATTATTACTGTCGTTAGTAATTGTTACCATTATTGTCGTTTGTTAAAGAGGCTAATCTACACATGTTCCTCGCGCCCAGCTGAATCAAAAGAACGTGATGTTGCTATGTGCAATGTTTTGCAATGTGCAAATGATATAAACCTCGAATTTAACGCCCCTTTTGCAAATCGTGCATCTGCTGGTCCCGCTGATAACCGCGGAATCCGAACCGTGTCGAAAGAGTTTTAATGAATGTGGAAGGGTGAAATCTCCCAGGGAGTCTTGTCACCATCACAAAGAGAGGCTTATCTGAGGGGAATGAATGTGGCACTGATGGGGGGCGGGCGAGGTGGCACTCATAGGAAGTAAATTTCGCGATGCGTATGTGGCACTCATGTATGACGTCATTATCCGAAGGGAGGGGAAGGGGGAGGGGGATTGGTTATGGAGTTGACTGGGGTCCAGGTGTTGTAGGTCGGAAGATCAGTTGAAATATGTAAGATCATATATAAATGTATGTATATATATATATATATATATATATATATATATATATATATATATATATAAATAGATAAAATCCACAAGTATATGGAGTGCTGCGAGGCCTTTCGACTCTTTCGTCCTTTATATATATATATATATATATATTCATATTCCGTATTTTCGTATTCAGTTATACATATATATATATATATATATATATATATATATATACTGTATAAAAATTGAGGAACTGAAGAAAGGTGTATAGAGCAGAAAAGGAATATAGTAATAAAGAGTGTGTAAAGAAAAGGGAATAAAAGGAGTGATAAGACGTAAGAAAATTAAATAAAGATAATGTTGGTGATATGAGGACCAATATAAAATATTTTAGAGGAAAAACGTAATGTAAACTTAATAATTTTTCATAAAATATAGCGATAAAACAGTATTGCATTAAGGCAAGAGAGAGAGAGAGAGAGAGAGTTTACAAGTGGTTTTGATTGTCAGAAAGCATAGGTTGAGAAATCAAGTTACATAATACCAGCATTGTAGAAAAATTGAATATTCTCTCTCTCTCTCTCTCTCTCTCTCTCTCTCTCTCTCTCTCTCTCTCTCTCTCTCTCTCTCTCTCTCTCTCTCTGTGGTCACAGCAAGGTTGTCTTACGTTATAACGGTATCTTCATTGCTCTTAGCTAACCATTATTCATATTTCAGAATCCCAATCTTTATTTTGTATGACTGAACATATGACGTAACGTAAAAAAAAAAACACGTGGTTAGCTTTTGAAAACAAACAAACAAACAAGCACTAGTATATTCAGATCAAAACACGCCAGTCAGGTTTAACAGGAAAGCTGGATCCAAAGTCACTGAACACCTTTTAATTTTTTTTTTTTTTACTTTTTGTTCCTTTAGTGTGCGAGTTTTTTTTTTTTAGAAATGGAGCTTGTACGATTAAGTTTTTTTTTTTTTTTTTTTAGAAATGGAGAGCTTTTGCATTAAGGGTGAGAGTTTACGGGGAGCTTGTACGAAGCGCTTTTGCATTAAGGGTGAGAGTTTACGGGGGAGGGTCCTGTAGGATTCCAGGTTAGGATGAAGGAACAATCCTGTTGATATGTCCTTGAGAGGTCGTGCCTTGCTTGATGGAATACCATCCTGTCCCATTTCAGTTGTTTTTGCATGTGGTGTTTTTTGACCTTCTGAGTGTATTAATACATCATACATTTCATTTACACAGTTATTTTGAACGGTTATTTTTATAACATTTATTCCTTTACGTCACACGGCGATGGTAACGAGAATGATGATGATGATAATGATGATGGTATGATGATGATGATGGTGATTCTGATAATAATGGTAATGAATGTGTTAATACATCATACACTTCATTTACACAGTTATTTTGAACGGTTATTTTTATAACATTTATTCCTCTACGTCACACGGCGATGGTAACGAGAATGATGATGATAATGATGACGGTATGATGATGATGATGATGGTGATTATGATAATAATGGTAATGATGATGATGTTATCATGCACTATAAATAGTCAAAATCATCATGGCTTCAGCCATGGATACAAAAGTATCAGCTAATAGTTGTAATTTAATAGAGAATAATGACGTGCGTGTCTCTGTTACAGCTTACATCAGATTTGAATAAAATTCGCCTCATTTCTTTCTTCCTCGGTAAGAGACGCCATTGAACGATATCTTTTGTCCTAACAATTACGTCATTAGGGGGAGAGGAAGAGGAGGAAGCGGATGATAATGGTAAAAGAATGATAATTGTTATGTAATTAGGTGCCCTTAGTTAGTGAGGACTTTTATGAAGTGAATAATAGTATATAAGTAACTTTGTCTGAGAGGGAAGGTCTTGTAAGCAGATGATGCCCTTCGTAACTCAGAACAAACAGAACTTGATAAAGGCTGAAAGACGCTGAGATTGAATCGAATATAGAATTTAGGCCAAAGGCCAATCACTGGGGTCTGTGAGGTCATTCAGCGCTGAGACGGAAATTGACAGTATAAATGTTTGAAAGGTGTAACAGGAGGAAAACCTCAAAGCAGTTGCACTAAATCAATTGTCAGGAGAGGGTGGAAAGTAAGATGGAAGAAAGAGAATATGAAAGGAGGTACAGTAAAAGAAACGAAGGGGGTTGCAAAGAACACTCTGACCGAGCCTTTTGAGACCCCTATAAGGCTTGGGGAATCTGCCCTAGCCTTTCGAGACTTCAGGAGGCTTCATTCATCATAGGGTAGAAGAATTTACCTCAACATTGTTTAATCGATTGGTGTAAACTGTTGCTACGAAGACACGAGTCTCTCTCTCTCTCTCTCTCTCTCTCTCAAGGAAGTTGAGAAGCCTTCTTAACCCTCCCCTCCCCTCTCCCCCTCCCCCTCCTCCTCCTCCAACACCCCCTAACGGGTCCCAAATCTTCCGCCCTCCCTTTAAGCTATTGCCCGATAAGGTACTTGAAGGAAACGAAGACTCTTGTGAAGAGGATTCAGTCGCCTAGACAGTGACGTCACGGATAGCTAGATAGCTTTCTGCACAGGTGGAGAGAGAGAGAGAGAGAGAGAGAGAGAGAGAGAAGGGTTCGATATTATTTATGCCAATATATATAATATACCTATATATGTGTATGCATAAATAATATTAAAATCTCTCTCTCTCTCTCTCTCTCTCTCTCTCTCTCTCTCTCTCTCTCTCTCTCTCTCAAAAACCTAAGAATTAATCAATACAATCACGTGGGGAACGGCAATAAATATCTTATTCTATATTATATAAATGTGTGTGTGAATATTCTATATTATATAAATGTGTGTGTGTATATTCTATATTATATAAATGTGTGTGTGTATGTACGTATGTAAATGTGTCTAGACAGATAGATACCAGTGGAGTCATTCCTCTCCTCACATTAAAACACATCCACACACTTCTACCCAAAATTAAAAAAAAAAACCGAAAGATTTCTGTTTTTAAAATACACCCACACTCTCCTACCCAAAAGCTAAAACGAAAAAAAGACGCCATATTTCTCTGGCTTCCCCCAAGACTTGCCTCCATCAAACAAGCGCTGTCCCTCACCATCTTGGAAAACCAGAAGCAAAATTCTCTTCCCTCGCTCTGTTTAACTTCTGTTTAACTGTTGCTGTCGTCGTCATGCGCCTGAGATCGACCTCGCCTGAAAGTCAGAGGGAAATTTTAAGAGTCGTTTTGCTTCAGGGGAAGATAATTTCAGGGTTCTTATAGGAAGTGTAGATCTTAAGTTTTCCTCATTTATATTATTATTATTATTATTATTATTATTATTATTATTATTATTATTATTATTATTATTATTATTATTATTATTCAGGAGATGAACCCTGTTCATACGGAACTGGCATTATTATTATTATTATTATTATTATTATTATTATTATTATTATTATTATTATTATTATTATTATTATTATTATTATATTATTAAGGAGATGAACCGTACTCATACGGAACTGGCATTATTATTATTAAAATTATTATTATTATTATTATTATTATTATATTATTATTATTATTCAGGAGATGAACCCCATTCATATGGAACGTGCCTTATTATTATTATTATTATTATTATTATTATTATTATTATTATTATTATTATTATTATTATTATTATTATTATTATTATTATTATTAAGAATGAACCCTGTTTACAAGGAACAAGCCCACCACAGGGGCCACTGACTAGAAATCCAAACTTCCAAAGAATATTACGGTGTTCATTAGAAAAAAGTAACAGAAGGTAGTGGGAAATACAGAAAGAGAAGATCACTTACTAAAAATGAAAAGGCAAATTAACAAATCAATGAATAAATAGAAAGAAATGTAAGTAAATTATCAAAAATACCAGGAGAATTGTGTGTTAGGACAGTAATGCATTGCATCTTCGCTTGAACTTCTGAAGTTCCAATTGCACATCTTCGTTTGATGTGGTTTGATGTAAAGTCATTTCTAGAAAGATATTTTAGGGGTCTCAGGAAGACTAGTACTAGATTCACAGTTTTCCTCAAAGCTTGGATATCAGATTTGTTGTTGTTTATAGTAAAGTTATTGCAGAATACAATATCTGTATTGTATTCTTAGTTATCTTTTAACTGTGTTGTTATTCATATACGTTTGTATAACTACTTATCATGAATTGTGTGCATATATATATGCAGTATATATATATATGTGATATATATATATATATATATATATATATATATATATATATATATATATATATATATATATATATATATATATATATATATATATATATATATATATATATATATACAGATTATTATTTTGTGTTTTCCTAAAAGTAGTTCCGGTTTGAATTTCAGCTCAGTGGCCCCTGCGGACTTATTCCACACGAATATATTTCATTTTCTGAATAATACTGAACAAAGCTCACTTACACTCATACATACCATCACATAAAAACACACACACGCACAAACAAACACAAAATCACACACAAACAAACACACATACACGGTGTGTATTTAAAGGTCTCGATGGAAACACGTGATACTCCATGTTGTAGCGAACGGTGCCAAATTCGCATGTGCCGTTTAATGCTCGCCGAGTATGGTAGGTCTCTCTCTCTCTCTCTCTCTCTCTCTCTCTCTCTCTCTCTCTCTCTCTCTCTCTTTATTTACAGAGGCAGATATTGGCAAATCTTCTGGGCAAGTGAAGGGAAAGTCATGAGTTCTGTTTGGAGAAAAAATCAGATGTTTACATGATTATTTTATCGTTTATTTTGACGATGATTTTTTTCTTTTTTATACATGATTGTTTTATTGCTTGTTTTGACGATAATTTTTATTTCATTATTATTTGTGTACCAGTCAGAAGCTGTTAGGGAATGGTAATTGATGTTTAGGAAGAAAATACATAAAAATAACTGGGTAGAATTGTTGAAGATGATTGTATGATAAAAAAATAACTGGTTAGAATTATTAAAGATGATTATATGATAAACAAAGAGAGAGAGAGAGAGAGAGAGAGAGAGAGAGAGAGAGAGAGAGAGAGAGAGAGAGAGAAAAGGCGCTTTTTTCTCGTTCTCTCCCTTTTGCAATTTCCCAAACTCAAAAACTGCCTCTCTCTCTCTCTCTCTCTCTCTCTCTCTCTCTCTCTCTCTCTCTCTCTCTCTCTCTCTCTCTCTTTATTCAGTCAGAATTGAGCAAAGGACAGCAATGCAAATATAACAGAAATGCCGTACGGATAACTGTTACCATTCCCAAGAATTAAGCGAATAAAGAAATGCGTCGAAGTTTCTTCGGCGCAATCGAGTTTTCTGTACAGCCGGTACAGCGTATAATCAAGGCCACCGAAAATGGATCTGTCTTTCGGTGGTCTTGGTATAATACTGCATGAGCCGCAGCCCATGAAACTTTAACCACTCACCCCGGTGGTGGCCTGGCCTATAACGTTGCCAGAAGCACGATTATGGCTAACTTTAACCTGAAATAAAATCAAAACTGCTGAGGCTAGAAGGCTGCAATTTGGTTTGTTTGATGATGGCGGGTGGATGATCAACATAGCAATTTGCAGCCCTCTAGCCTCAGTAGTTTCTAAGATCTGAGGACAGACAGAAAAAATAACGTGATAAGGTCTTTTTTCTGTCCGCATTTTTCTGTCCGTCCTCAGATCTTAGAAACTACTGATCAAATTGGTATGTTGATCATCCACCCTCCATCATCAAACATACCAAATTGCAGCCCTCTAGCCTCAGTAGTTTCTAAGATCTGAGGGCGGACAGAAAAAAGTGCGGACGGACAGACTAAGCCGGCACAATAGTTTTGTTTTACAGAAAAATAATAAAACTAACTGCTCACATGAATAGAGTACCTGAGAAGGAACTTATTTTCTTGTATAGACTTGAAAAACACCGTTAAATTCAGCAAGGACGAAAAACCTCAGGTATTTTAGAAAAACCGTCGTTTGTTCGGTTTAAGACGCCTGTGCGTCCTTCGTTAGGATCTCGTAGGATTCTTCCGCATCCTATTCAGGAGATCGTAATGCCGTCTGCGGTGTTGTTGAAGGTTTGTGAATCTGTGTAATACGTACGTTATTTGAAATGAGCGTGATATGTGAATGATATTAAGTTTTTGTAATTGTCGTTGTTTTGTGTTTTGGAGTAAATAATATATAAAATGCGCAAAGGTTCCTAAGTTGTTAATGAGGTTTAACTGTTATTAATATTGCTAACAAAATATTTCCTGCCTGAACTGAAATAAACACACACACACACACACGCATATATATATATATTTATAAGATATATAAATTTATATATATATATAATATATATATTATATTATATATATATATATATATATATATATATATATATATATATATATATATATATATATATATATATATATATATATATATATATATATATATATATATATATATATATGTATATATATATGTACTATAACTTTCAGTATTAGAAATTATTACATAAAAAATTTTGTTTAAAGTCTTACATAATATCTATACATAGAGAGAGAGAGAGAGAGAGAGAGAGAGAGAGAGAGAGAGAGAGAGAGACTGTGACTATCAAGGAATGTGAAGTGCCTTCGGTTGCCAGAACAAGTCCTTTATTGTTACACCTGTTTCCGCCTGAACCGTCATCACTTGAGGTTCCTTGATACATCTCGGCTTGATGATGATGCCTCTCCTTTCATCTCTTGCTCAGACCTTATCACGTTTGTGCCTCCTCTACCCTCCCCCCCCACACACACACAATCACCAAAATCATTAGAACTTGCATTGTCTAAGGGTCTCCAATCGTTTTCATTTTTTGTGATTATTGCAGTTTTTATGACCTTAACAATAGTTTTTCATTTATTTGTCTGTCTGTCTGTCTATTTATTGTCTAGCTGTCCCTTTGTGTGTTTGTCTGTCACACTCACACTTCTCATAACATCGCCATCAGGGTTAAAACGATCCCAGCCTAGTTTGGTACAAAGGTAGACAACAGTCATGCATAAGTCTGTAGAGTGAGATTGTTTATCTCTCTTACTCCTGTCTCTGTGTCCAGTACAGTGGTTGCCACTTTTACCTTGCCTTCGCAACTCATTCTAGTTGGTAAGGGAAACATGTTAATAGGGGTAGCCAACATTTTAGGTTTTTATGAAGACAGGTCATCTGTGTCAGCTTATATTTTACAGGTTCCTTGTCTTTGTAGCTTGTATACAATCAAAGGGAATCTTGATCAGTCTTGGTACAGAGGTCGACCATGATGGGAAAAAAAGGAGATTGTCTGTTTGGCGTCTGTCTGTGTGTCTGTCTGTCATGATGTTTGCCAGAATTACTTTGTCTTTGCAACTCATTCTGCACAGTTGCTTGTCACAATTACTTTCTCCTCGCAAATCCTTCGTCACTGTTGAAGCAATTTCAGTCAGACTTGGTCCCAAGGAGACCATCATGCTTTGTAGGTCCCTGAAGGGAGATGATAGTCTGTCAGTTCATCATTGTGCCTCTCCTCTGGTTGAAGAAACTTCAGTCAGACTTTGTACAGATAGGCCTCTATGCATGAATGTGCACGAAGGCAAATCATCAGTTTGCCTGAGCACTTCTTGTCTGCGTTGCCTTGCTTGTACCTTTTCGCAGTGCTTTGTTGCCTTCGTAAAAACTTTAAATCGTTTTTAAGAACTTATTTTCTGTACCATACATCTTCAGTATCCTCCACATTGCCTCTTTATCAATTTTAAGTGTCAATAGAGGATAATAACTGGTTCAACGTAGGAACGGTTGTAGGAAATGAGGGTGAGTTGTCCCAGAGAATATGTATATATATATATATATATATATATATATATATATATATATATATATATATATATATTGTAAACATATATAAATATATATAAACATGATATATATATATATATATATATATATATATATATATATATATATAACATATATATATATATATATATATATAATACTATAATTCCTTTCTATAGTCTTCATTTATCTTCGCTTCTTCTCTTGCGTCACATGCAGGCCATCCCCTTCTAAACTCTCTCTCTCTCTCTCTCTCTCTCTCTCTCTCTCTCTCTCTCTCTCTCTCTCTCTCTCTCTCTCTCTTTATGTAATGGTTACACAACCAACTCCTCAAGGGTTTGAGATGAGGGAAGGATAATGTTGTTTCTGTCCTGAAATGACGGTGTGTTGTGTATGTGTGTGTGTGTGTGTGTGTGTGTTTCTGTGTAGTTGTGTGTCTGAAGCAAGAGCCAAGCTATTTGGGATTGCAGTTAGAGTATTTAAACGCATGCCAGATATGTGTTTCAAGTTGTTGGCGCTTTGACAGTCTCTCTCTCTCTCTCTCTCTCTCTCTCTCTCTCTCTCTCTCTCTCTCTTCTCTTTACTCTTTTACATTTCTGCATTATGATTGTGTGTTTATGTGGTCCCTTTTTCTGTGGGTCTAGAGGATCTCGTATGATGCTATTCTGTTTCACTAATTTTTTAGTCCCCTAGCGACGTAAGTCGAGGGACTGTAGTTTATCTCTCTTATTTGTCCCTCTGTGCGTTAGGATGTCAGTCATAAGTACGTTGTTATCGCATCTTCTTCCCGATCGAAGGAGGAATTTTACTCAAATTTGGTAAAAGAATAAAACCGACCTTGCTTAGATTTGCTTCTGTCGAATTGGGGTCGTTTCGACCTTAAGCACGTTTACGTGCAAAATGGGCGCCGTGTTCAGTACCAGCCGCTTGGTGATGTACGTAAAACATAAAAATAATGACGGTAAATACCATAAACAAAAGTCTTGCTTTGGTTTGGATGTTACGGCCTTAATGACCTACGGCCAAGACTACCAGGGCCGCTTCTTTCTGGCCCACTTATTCCTCCCACACAGAAGCGCATGGGAATAAGTGTCCCGCGTGTCTGTCCCATTTCATTTATCAGAGTACCCTTAGAAAGAAGCTGATTGGGCAGTGCTTTCAAAAATGCATTTTCACGAGCGCGCCGTGACTTGCTCAGGGAAAGCTAAAGCCAATTATGTGGGTGTTTATCTGCACGGTTGATAACTGGGTCGTCTTGGTAACGGTGCCTGGTTTATTGTTTAGCAAATTATATTTTATTATATTTAGCAAAGGTTAAACGCCTCTGACTTGTCTGCAGAGTTTCCAATATTCAGGACGCACATGCGTGGAGATGGGAGTGGAAACCAGGCGTTTTTGGTTCATTTAAACGATTTAATATGTCTCATCTCTTTCATTACATTTTTAAGTCCTGAAAGAGTGTTAAAAACTTCTGTTTCAGTTTCCGTTTTTTATATATTTCAGATTTGTCAACAAACGTGATATTTGACTGAATATTCTTAAAGAACAAAGCCTACTATCTCTTGCTCGCGTGTGTTCATTGTACGTTTCAGCTAAATTGAATCCTTGTAAGGTACCGTTGAGGAAACTCATCCGATTGAAATAAAATGTTTAAAAAAAAAGCATTGAAAGATCACGTTTTCTATAATGTTAAACCAATAACTCAGTGATTGGTCAGTCCACTGGGAGCCTGATTCGCGAATCGCGCAGGAAACGGCCAATCAACCTGACCTGATTCAGCAGTGAAAAGATCATAGGTACAGCAATGTTTTGTTGCAGTGCTGTATTCGTCAGTACAGCAGCTGTTGCTGATCGCTACAGCAGAACAGCATTTCTCTGAAGGTTACTGACTGACTGTTCTCTCCAATGCTGATGAAGTGTGTCAGCGCACTTACGCACGCGCACGAGCGCGCATCTCGAGTGTTAATTAGTGGAAATCAGAGCTTTATCGTGCTTAATTCGAAGCAGCTGCTGTTAATTATATTGTCAATGGGTGTTGGGGAGGTTTCCAATCAGCTTCTCCTCCCTCTGTGTTTACAGTCTCTCTCTCTCTCTCTCTCTCTCTCTCTCTCTCTCTCTCTCTCTCTCAACACCTTGCACTGTTTAATTTCATGTTGAATATCAGTATTTAAAATATTTCTCTCTCTCTCTCTCTCCACACCTTGCACTGTAGTAATTTCATGTTGAATATCAGTATTTAAATTACTCTCTCTCTCTCTCTCTCTCTCTCTCTCTCTCTCTCTCTCTCTCTCTCTCTCTCTCTCTTCTCACGTTGACAGAAAAATAATCATCATTATCTCATTCATCATCTTAATTTTTTCTCCCCATAGACATCCACCGTGTAGATGTAGAATAAATTGGGTCTCTCTCTCTCTCTCTCTCTCTCTCTCTCTCTCTCTCTCTCAACACCTTGCACTGTAGTAATTTCATGTTGAATATCAGTATTTAAAATATTCTCTCTCTCTCTCTCTCTCTCTCTCTCTCTCTCTCTCTCTCTCTCTCTCTCTCTCTCTCTCTCTCTCTCTCTTCTCACGTTGACAGAAAAATAATCATCATTATCTCATTCATCATCTTAATTTTTTCTCCTCATAGACATCCACCGATGTAGATGTAGAATAAATTGGGTCTCTCTCTCTCTCTCTCTCTCTCTCTCTCTCTCTCTCTCTCTCTCTCTCTCTCTCTCTCTCGCCAACGGTGATCTAGAATTAGACGATAAACACAGTGCCCTGCATATTTGCGGTTCAAGTCGGTCTAGTTTGCATTTGTTTTTTGTTTTTTTTCTTTAACGTCTACTTTCGTTTACAAAAACTTAACGTGTATGCATACTCGCGTATGTGTTTATTCATTATGGATGGTACGTGTGGCGGGGGCATATGTATTTCTAGACTGTAGTATGCTTATATACGATTTTTCATAATGCCTCCGTGTATGAAGTGAATATAACGAGTATATGTGAAGTATCTGTTTTTGTAATATCTACACACACACTATATATATATATATATATATATATATATATATATATATATATATATATATATATATATATATATATATATATATATATATATATATATATATATATTACATATATTATATAATATATGTATGTATATTTTATAAATATATATTATATAATTATTGTTTATATATTTTTTATTTATTTTTATATTGATTTATATTTTAACACCGTTCTTATAAGACATTGGGTATATATCCATTTTTACAAAGTGATTTGTTTGAGAAAAAGTTATGCTATATTCCTGATAAAACAAAAAAGAAATCTGTCTTGAGAAATTTGTCCTTAAAAAGCATAGCGGAATTTCCTCCTTGGCGACAGTAGCGCCATCGCGTGCGGTGGCAAGATTGACAACTAACGAAAGCTACGGCGGTATCAGCAGTTTCTGTTACTCTAACGAGACCAATTTGATCAATTTAAAGCTGTAAATAGAAGAAAACAAGTAAAAAATGCGCCGAAGTTTCTTCGGCTCAATCGAGTTTTCTGTACATCGTATACTCAAGGCCACCGAAAATAGATCTGTCTTTCGGTGGTCTCGGTATAATTCTGTATGAGCCGCGGCCCTTGAAACTTTAACCACGGCCCGGTAGTGGCCTGGCCTATATCGTTGCCAGACACACGATTATGGCTAGATTTAACCTTAAATAAAATAAAAACTACTGAGGCTAGAGGGCTGCAATTTGGTATGATTGATGACTGGAGGGTGGATGATCAACATATCAATTTGCAGCCCTCTAGCCTCAGTAATTTTTAAGATCTGAGGGCGGACAGAAAAAGTGCGGACGGACAGACAAAGCCGGCACAATAATTTTCTTTTACGGAAAACTAAAAACTCGCCTATTTTAATATCTATTATGAAAAGCGATTAGGTAAGCGAAAACAAAACAAAGAAATAAACAACAACTGCTGTCTTGGTTGTTTATAAACAACTTTCTTCTGGCGGTTCGAAACTGGAAAAGCCTGAAATGTCTGTTCTTGTTAATGGGATCTTGTAGTCATTGATTTCATGTTTAATCTTGAAGAAACCTTTGTATTTGTAATTTAAGGATCCATCTCATTCTTGCTCTTGAGAATATTATGTATATATATTTTATATATTTATATATATATTTATATTTATTTATGTATATTATATATAAATATATATATATCTATATATATGTATATGTATTTATATATATTTATGTATATATGTATATGTATTTATGTGTACAAGTATATATATATATATATATATATATATATATATATATATATATATATATATATATAATATATATTATACAGTATACATTTATATGTGTGCGTGTTTAAAAATATTAACTGCCCTTGACCCAACTTAGTTGACCAAAGAAAGTAGTTCATATACAATAAGAAGAAGCATTATTCCATTAAAACTCCCCCTAAATACAGTTTAAATTCCTTGTAGAGATTATTTAGACAATTGAAAAATGCTTCATCATATTTGTTTATGATCTTGTAGAATTACATAAATATTCATGCCTTAGATAAACAAGTATGCGGTCGCATTTTGCGTAAATATTCTATATTTTAAATGAGCGACTATTTTCTCATATGCGTTTACACTTTAGGGTAATTTAAATCTCATCCTTGAAGCAAATAAATTTGCGTACATACGCCGCGGCAAACAATTAGGCGCTCACACTTCATCAAGATAAATTTGCTCTCATACTCGAGACAAATGAAGACGCGTACATACTTCGTTCAGGGTGCCATAATGGCCTTAATTCGTGTAATGCCTATTTGATGGGAGGGTCTCTTAGTCGTTTAAGATTCTCTCTCTCTCTCTCTCTCTCTCTCTCTCTCTCTCTGTCTCTTAGTAGGGCGTTTAAGATTCTCTCTCTCTCTCTCTCTCTCTCTCTAGCTTTATCCATGTATGTACATCTGCTCCTCGCTCTCTCTTTTATCCATGTATGTACATCTGCCCCAATTAGTAGGGCATTTGATCTCTCTCTCTCTCTCTTTAAGATCTCTCTAGCTTTATCCATGTATCTCTGCTCTTCTCTCTCTTTATCCATGTATGCACATCTCTCTCTCTCTCTCTCTCTCTCTCTCTCTCTCTCTCTCTCTCTCTCTCTCTCTCGCTTTATCCATGTATGTACATCTGCCTCTTTACCAGAGCATTTGAGAGAGAGAGAGAGAGAGAGAGAAGAGAGAGAGAGAGAGAGAGAGAGAGAGAGAGAGAGATTCCTCCTATAATGCTATCTTACTCAACGCAGCTGAGTTTGTTTATGTCAATTGATGGCTTGCTCTGATTCATTGTGATGTTTGGCAGTTAGGGATTGCATTACACATGCATACACACAAACATACATACATACTTATATACATACACATATACATTTGAATTCTTGTGTACATACACAGGCATTCGTGTATACATTAAACTAAAGTATGTGTCGGTGTGTCTGTTGCTAGCTCTCTCTCTCTCTCTCTCTCTCTCTCTCTCTCTCTCTTCTTCTCTTCTATTTTTTATTTTTCCGTAACCTTTACTTTCCACATTTCCCTTTTCACTTTCCCCGTCTCTCCTCCTTAGCCTTCTCTCTCTCTCTCTCTCTCTCTCTCTCTCTCTCTCTCTCTCTCTCTCTCTCTCTCTCTCTCTCTCTCTCTCTCCTCCTCCTTTTTTTATTTTCTGTAACTTTTACATTTCCCTTTTCTTCCCTTTCTCTTCCTTTTCTCTTCCCTTCTCTCCTCTCCTCCTCCTTCTCTCTCTCTCTCTCTCTCTCTCTCTCTCTCTCTCTCTCTCTCTCTCTCTCTCCTCCATATTTTATTTTCCATAATTTTCCTCATTTTCCTTCTTACTTTCTCCATCTCTCCTTCTGTCCCCTTTCTGTCGTCTCTCCTCCATTGTCCTCCAATTCCCTTCCCCTCCCATCCCCCCCCTTCTCGAATCCCTTGCGGGAGGGGGGGGAGGCGGGCGGGGGCGGCTAAACAGTCCTAACTTCTCCCACAATCCCTCAAAGGGATGCAGCTGCTAGAGCCATTCGGTTATTCAATACGTACATTCTTCGTCTGACTTTACTTTCTCTCTCTCTCTCTCTCTCTCTCTCTCTCTCTCTCTCTCTCTCTCTCTCTCTCTCTCTCGTATAATAGTATTTTTATAGGGTATTTTAGGCTTTTTGCAACAAGGGTTTGTACAAACCATATAAGTGTAATCTTATCTTCTCGTAGGTACACATTTGTTCTAGTATGTACACTTAATAGTATTCTTTGTTTAATATATACACACATATATACACACACACACATATATATATATATATATATATTTTACACATATATATATATATATTATATGTATATATATATATATATATATATATATATATATATATATATATATATATATATATATATATATATATGTAGTTAAAGTCCTCTTGGGCCTCTGTAGGCTCATAGGGCAGGCGCTGATCTATATATAAACATGTGTATATGTGTGTGTGTTTGTCACCAACCTTGATGTAGGTAGCTTAACTATCTAGATTGTTTTTCGCTTAAAAAAATAAAAAGAATCTACAGTAAATCTGAAACAGTACAAAAAAATCTCTCCACCGTTCGTTTACATCCCCACCGATGCGCATGCGCCGTTTGCGGTCCGCAAACTGAGTAGATCGAGTCCGTTTAGAGGAGCATATGGCGTAATGGATAGGTGCAGTTAGTGGGAGGGAACCTGGGATTAGGAGGGGGGGGATGGAGAAGGGGGTAAGGGGGGTAATAGTCCTCTGATGGGGTGTGATTACAGCCGCGGTACGTTTTGTTTACGAGACAATTTGATCATGGTTTTTTTAATATTCATAAGAAACTTCATTGCCTATGTGTTATTATTGCAATCTTTCGTGTTTTTTCATGTTTCATAAAATTCTTCTAACCTATCGTTATGAATATTACCATAAAAGTCAATCTTCTCTCTCTCTCTCTCTCTCTCTCTCTCTCTCTCTCTCTCTCTCTCTCTCTCTCTCTCTCTCTCTCTCTCAAATATCCATTAGTTTTCCAGTATAACTTTTGTTCGATCACGAAAGCTTCTAATATAAGTAGATAACATAACAGTGACACAGTCACTCGGAACTGTGACCAGTGAATCCGTGAAAACTGGAAGACCATGACAGTAGAATAGACTTACATACATGGAAACGGACACTCCCCACCCCCTCCCCCGAAGCCACAGGTACCTGGTCTTTTCGTCTAAATTTTGTGTCAGTATCTCTAGGTGTTTTCAAAAACATGTTTTTTTCTTTTTTTCATTTTGTCGTATAGATGACCCCAGCTGCAAATTGTGACTGATGAGTAGTGAGCTATTTGCAGTGGTAGTTGGGTCGTAATATTCGGCGATTTTCAGTCATTTTGAAAATAATGAAACATCACAGGAATTCAAAGATGAAATGCGTTAAAAAATATATTAAAAAGAAATAGGACTCTTTTAACTTTCACTCAATCCTCTTGTCATTTACACAGTTACCTGACAAGGTATAATATCGTCATTGAGTAGACTGTTGCAACCGTATTTGGAAAACCTTATTTATTTCGGACATGATTCGTAACATTTCAAGAGAAATCCAGTAGTGTTCTATTAAGCAAGAATTATTCTGGGCCATTTCTAGGTAGCATTTCAGCTTTGCTAATGCGTGTGATTTCAAGTAGATTCATGTGTATATACGTATGTATGGATGTATGTATGTTACTGGTTATGTTCATATTTAGGTGTATGAAATTACGAGAAGACTGTGATATAATTTATGCAGCGGTAATCTTTAATATATGTGAAATTATGGTATAATTATTATCCTGTCGTTTATCTAATTGTGGCCCTTGCTACTGTTTTAGTAGTAGTAGTAGTAGTAGTAGTAGTAGTAGTAGTAGTAGTAGTAGTAGTAGTAAGATTATGCTGACGATTATGTACTAGGATTGTTTTTCCAACATACCACACACACAAACACGCCCTCAACGCGAAACTAAATCGTATGTTTCAGTACCGCAGAGTTTCTCAGCAGCTCCCTTTGTACAGTAAGAGCGTACTGTACCAGTTTCCACGTAAGTGGGCAGAACAAGTGCACTTTTGAACGATTGATGGCCCTTGGGGGAAAGGTGGGAGTCTGTGCAAGTTGAACAGTAGGTCACAAGTGCGTGTTGCCTTTGTTTTTGCCGCTGGTGCTCTCGTTGGAAGAGGTTTGTATGCAGTTCCATGCACAGATGTGTGTGTGTGTGTGTGTGTGTGTGTGCATGCATATGAACGCGTAAGGTCATACACTTGCATCACAGATGGTCATTAGTCTGGTCTAGACGGTCACTGGCTGCTGGATTGAGAAAATATCCTTGCCTTCTGGCTGGAGTGTTGCAAGCTGAAATATATCGCCTCTGGGCTTTCAGTATGAGAACATCTGTGTGAGTGTGTGTGTGAGGAGAGAGAGAGAGAGAGAGAGAGAGAGAGAGAGAGAGAGAGAGAGAGAGAGAGAGAGAGAGAGCTAACAGTAAAAACAAAAAGACAGAAGAGGTGTTTGGATTCGGTTTCCAAGTAACTTCTGTGTAATCTGGGTCTGTACGAGTACACCTGAGAGAGAGAGAGAGAGAGAGAGAGAGAGAGAGAGAGAGAGAGAGAGAGAGAGAGAGAGAGAGAGAGAAAGCTAATATTAAAAAGAAAAGAGGACTTTTGATTCGGTTTTCACGTCACTTTCGTCCTTTCCAACCTTATTGTGGGCCATGTGTTTGAAAATTATTATAAGTACATGAGAAAGTCGTGCCCAGAACAGATCAGCTGTTTTTAACAGGATCACTTGAGCAGAGTTGAATTCCTTCTTTGTAACATTCGCTGTAAATGAGCTAGTGTTTTATTTTAAGATCTGTTTAATATACTTATATATGCAGTAGTTTATGCTTCTGTAACTAAGGAAAATAAATAATTTATTGAAGACTGGGCTACAGGAAAAATTGATTACTCAAATTTTGATAAACAAACGAAAGAAAGGGTACAGAAAATCCGAATCCACCTAATCCCCACAAAGAAAGTCCAATTTCACTTCCCCCACAAAGAAAGTCCAACTTCACTTTCTCCCACAAAGAAAGGCCAGCTCCACCCCCCCCCCATAAAGAGAGACCAATTCCACTCCCCCTCCACAAAGAAAGTCCAAATTCACTTTTCCCACAAAGAAAGCCCAACTCCACTTCCCCCACAAAGGAAGCCCAACTCTACTGCCCCCATAAAGAAAGCCCAATTCTACTTTCCCCACAAAGAAAATCTAAGTCCATTTTCCCCCACAAAGTCCGACTCCACAGTCTTTCCCCCACAAAGATAGTCCGACTCCACTTCCCCCACAAGGAAAACCCAACTCCACTTCCCCCACGAAGAAAGCCCAACTCCACTGCCCCCATGAAGAAAGCCCAATTCCACTTCCCCCACAAAGCAAATCTAACTACTTTCCCCCACAAAGAAAATCTAACCCCACTTTCCCCCACAAAGAAAATCTAACTCCACTTTCCCCCACAAAGAAAGTCCGACTCCACTTCCCCCACAAAGAAAATCTAACTCCACTTTCCCCCCACAAAGAAAGTCCGGCTCCACTTCCCCCCACAAAGAAAGAAATCTAAAGCAATGAAGAGGCATTGAAGCCAATCCCCAAAATATTTCAAGGTCAGGCGACTCCTGTCCCGGCCCCTCAATTCTTTTCCCCTTTCACTTTGTTTCATTTATTATTTACTCCGGCGATGCTTCTTCTTCTTCTTCTTCTTCTTCTTCTTCTTCTTCTTCTCTTCTTCTTCTTCTTCTTCTTTGTTTCCTCGTCCTTTCTCTTTTAGTTTTTATTTCCCTCTCGGCTCTTTGTCAGGTTTACTTTCACTTCCATTATGTTTAAAAAAGGAAAAATAATTCTTCTCGACCAGTTTCCAAATCGGCGTTTTTTAAGTCCGTTTTTGATAACGGTATTATTATTATTATTGTATTATCATTATTATTATTATTATTATTATTATTCAGAAGATAAACCCTGTTCATATGGAACAAGCCCACAGGGTACATAAACTTGAAATTCAAGTTTCCACAGAATACGATTTATGGTTTTCATTTGAAGATAATAGGAAATACTTAAGAAGAGGTCAGTTATTAAAAAAGTAAAAAAAAAAGATTGATAAATAAACAAGAACACGATTTAGGGTTTTCATTTGAAGATGACAGGAAATACTTAAAGAAGAGGTCAGCTATTAAAAAAGTAAAAAAAAACACAAATTGATAAATAAACAAGAAAAAATATAAACAAATTGTTAAAGTTTAAGGTAAATTTTTTTAGATCATTGGTAAATTCTCACAGCTATTGGTTTTTTATAAGACAAATACTTTGTATTTGAATCTTAAGAGACTTGAAGTTCGCGCATGTGTGTGTGTGTGTGTGAGGGGGGGGCCGGGTTGTACGCGGTCCCAATTCCTGTCCCAGCCGCCTGCCAAATAGCTGAATAAGATAACCCTTTAATCATCTTAATTACAAAATCAACATGGTAACCCTTTCCAGTACCACAGGAATTTTTTTTCCTTTAATCATTAGTATTGGCTGCAATTGTAATTCATTTGCTCTCTCTCTCTCTCTCTCTCTCTCTCTCTCTCTCTCTCTCTCTCTCTCTCTCTCTCTCTCTCTCTCTCTCATTATTAGGGTCATTTTGTCCCACTTAAGTGGCACCAAGTATAGAATCCTTTTAGCTAATGGCACTGTTGGTTAAGAAGAAGGGAAACAATTGTGTTTCTTGCAGATTTATCTTGTATTTCCTCTTCCGCCTTCTCCTCTCCTCACTTTGTTCATTTATTTATTTATGTATTTAATGTATTTATTTGTTTTATTTATTTATAATATTTGTTTTGCTTCCTTCTGTGGCATCCCAAAGAAAAGGCTTAGAATAGAGTCTGCTGGGTAGTTTTTGAATTAATTCCAAGTATATTTATTTTAAAAGCCTTTATAAAGTTAATTTTTATGTTTTTTTTTTTCTCTTGGTTAATATATTATTCGAATATATCTCTCAAGGACGTTAGTGTAAAATATCACTTAGATATAATTTCTTTTAAAGTTTATTTAAGTTTATTTGCCCACTACTATTTTCTGTTTATCGTGATCATGTGTATGGGTTCTTCCTGTACGTAATCGTTCAGTAATTTATTTTTTTCATAAACAAAACTTTTCTTAGGTTACATTAATTATGTACGGCATGTGTTGATTATATCCGTGTACATAACACACACACACACGTGTATATACAGTATATACATATATACACACATATATATGTATATATGTGTGTGTAATATATATATAATATATATATATATATATATATATATATATATATATATATATATATATATATATATATATATATATATATATATATACACATATATGATACACATATATGTGTGAAATAGAACTGAAAAAATTAAGAACTAAGAACACTTAATAAAATCTGGAGAGTTATTTTGAAGTAAATTATAAGATGCTAAACTGCGAAGAAGTTATGTGCAGGTGGTATTTTGACAATTTTAGTCGGCATTAAATGCAGGTTGTCGTGACTTACAGTATTTATATCAATAAAGACTGTGGTTATTTTTGATGATCTAATTGAATGTATATTAGCTGTATTCGTGACGTCATTCGAACGGACAAGGAACTGAATAAATGCTAACACGTGTTGTTGTTGTTGTTGTATTGACTGCGCAGCATTCACGCGCACTCACGCGCAATGCACGCAAGTGCATGCACCTGCTTTGAAAAGTCACCACTCGTCGAGATATGTTTAATCCAGCCCTTCTCAGGTGGAATGCGAAACGATGTATGATGCGAGATTTAAAGTTTGTGGGTGTGGACACGCGCGTGCGCAAGCGCGCGTTTGTGTGTCTGTTGGAGAAAGGGGGGAGGAGGGAAGAAGGGGCGAGTTGGCGAATTTGTTGGGGGGAGGGAGCTGCAGCCCCCCCTTCTCTAAAACGGGGAGCTCGAGGGGGGCCGAGTGAGTATTTAGGAAAGGATGGTGACGGGCCAGCCAGCCAGCTGTGGTTAGGGGAAGGGGGAGGGGGAATGATCGGTGAAGGGAGGAGTGGGGAAGGATGGTGAGGGGGGGAGGGGGGGGTGGAAGGTCACACAGGTGGGTGTGTGCTCGCGAGGGCAGGGGAGTTGGGATGTGACTATGGTGGCGAGAGGTGCAGTGTTGTGTGCGAATCAAAAGTATATTGAAGTCTTCGAGAGAGAGAGAAAATGTCTTGTTTTGGACAATTGAGATTATTTGATTTGACAGAAAAAAAAGGCAGTGGTTTCTGACTCTGAAAACCACTTCAGTGATAGAAAAAAAACTATGAATTTCAAACGCTGAGAAACGCTTCGTTGGAAAGTGTAGTTGAGTTAATGATAGATTACAAAACAATAATTTTTTTGAGCATTGCTAAGTCGGAGATTTACATCTTGTTTTTGGTCATGTGAAATCACTTAAATTTATATAAAAACCTGGGTTTTTAATATTTTAAAAAACCACTTCAGTGGAAAGTGTTGAGTTACTGACAGATTCGAAACAGTATTGCTTTTGAGCAATGCTCAGAATGAGACTCGTAAAAATAAGCTTTTAAACAATTCAAAACTTTCTTAGTTGAAAGCATATCTGAGCTTCAGTGACATATAAAAAGGACTGTTTGGTTTTGACAGCAAAGTTCAGATTACGGTGATGGCATGTTTACTTCCCAGAGAAAAAATTTGAACAGTAATAAATAATTCGATTGAAAACAATTGTAAATATTTCATCTTAGAGGAAGGATTTCAAAAACCCCGTGGCTTCTCATTTCCAGAAGTCACCACTTGAAGTTTTCTTGTCTGTGCATATTGATGCACCAAAGAGAGGGAAACCCCCTTGACTTATGAACAGTTAAAAACCCTTTGTCTGTATGTGTTCTGTAATGTGAATATTTTGGACGCAATTTCATTATTTTTTTAGTTTATCGAAAAAGTGAATTTTTGTGGGAGTGTGTGGCAGTGCCTGAGTTAGGTAAAAAAAAAACTCAGCTTGTTATTTAGAAATGCTTGTTATTTGTTATCATCTTTTGAATTATTTTTAAACCTTTTTCTCGGTTTTGGGAGGAAAGTTTTTCATCATTTGCATTTTTTCTACAGTTTTATGAACCAGTATGTTGAATGCTAACATGATACCATTTTGAATATAAGTTCATTTATTTCACATGGCATTTAAGAGGGTCTATTTTTATGTGAAACTGAATTTATTTAAAAATAAAAATCATAGTCAAGAACTGAGAAATATGGCAATTTTTCTGCATTAAATTATTAAAAAAAAAAAACGGATGATAATTGCATGATTCAAAGTCGTTCTTAGGGTGCAGCTGACACCACCCGATATGTTGTTTAAAATTCATTTCTCGATTTGTATTTGTTTTTCCTCACGCCGAAGCGAGAAACGCTTAACGTAGTAGAAAGTGCCGTCGTGAATGTCTCCGTCGTAGGGCACGACGCCTTGCGCAGGTGTTTCGTCGCAGCGGAAAAACAACAAGGAGAAAGAACAACTAAATCACACACACACACACACACCTGTGTTGGTGGAGAACGCCACCTCCCTGTAACTAGCTACAAGATGCAGTCGGAGTTATTCAATATTCATTTGTGTGTAACGAAAATCCTGGTGACTACGAACGTGTAAACATGCTTCCGTGCCCATGGGAGGGCGTGAGTTGGGGGGGGGAGGGGTCGCTGGGTTCGGGGGTGTCCCTCCGGAGGTGGGCGGGGGTGCCCCTTGGGTGGCACCCTCGCATGAGGCGAAGGTGAATTGCTGCCACCTTTCACCGCCTCCTCTACTTGACTGATGTCATCGACTCCTTGAATGAAATGTAAAGAAGTGGATGATTACCTTCCCTTTTTTTCTTTTTGTTTCTGGAATTGCAAAGACGTTTAAAAAGAAAGTACGAGATTAAAAGTTAAATAACTTTGTTTTATTTGCAACGTGAAGTGGGAAGTAGACTCCAGTCCTCAGTAGGATTAAACAAATTGCTTAGATCCGCTTGTTTTGGCAACAAAGTAACGAATCCCTTGTAACCTCGCTTGGAGCAATTGTTTTGAAATGCTGTATGTTATACATACATACATATACATACATATATATATATATATATATATATATATATATATATATATATATATATAAATTATATATATATATATAAATTATATATATATAATATATACAGTATATATATATACTATATATGTATATAATATACATACAGTATATATGTGTATATATATATATATATATATATATATATATATATATATGTGTGTGTGTGTGTGTGTGTATGTGTGTAGCTGACTTCCAGTGTTCATCACCTTATCTTGAAGCTCACGGAATACAAAACAGGTTACGATCATAAATCACCCCTGTTTATTAGGGCCTACGCCTAGATGTAGTTAATAAGAGAGATAAAAAAAAGGAATGCAGTCTTATTTCTTTAGATATCGACACTTTGCCAACTCTCGGAAGAAGACAAAATTTAGGCATACACTTTCGTCTCGGTATTGGAATTGATACTCGTGCTTACTAAGACCTGATCAGTTTGACCAGTAGATCCCTGCATCCAGAAGTAAGCTTATATTTTTTTATGTTACAGTGCCGAGACAGGCATGATTGTAAAATACAGCTTGGTCAATTCAAACAAAAGATTCTTCACTTTGTAAAATACAGCTTGGTCAATTCAAACAAAAGATTTTTCACTTTGTAAAATACAGCTTGGTAAATTCAAACAAAAGATTTTTCACTTTGTAAAATACAGCTTGGTCAATTCAAACAAAAGACTTTTCACTTTGTAAAATACAGCTTGGTCAATTCAAACAAAAGACTTTTCACTTTGTAAAATACAGCTTGGTCAATTCAAACAAAAGACTTTTCACTTTGTAAAATACAGCTTGGTCAATTCAAACTATAGATTTTTCTCAAGTGAATACAGATTAGCCGCTTGAAGAGACGCGTCGAGTAATTAAGGAAACAAAATAGCTGCATATGAAGACAAAGAAAATCTATACAAAGGCTTTTGAAGTCCTCCCCATATATTATCCTTCTTTGGAGATAATGTGGTATATTAGGTTCTTAAGAACTCGTCTTTGGAGCTGCGGAGTTTTCCTTACTAGGTGACATGTTGGCCTTGTAATTTCCAAGTAGTTACATACGGATTTTCAGTTTTATGTTTACTTGTGGGCGTCTCTAGAATTAGGTACAATTATCAGTTCAGTTCTCGTTCCTTCCTTCTGATTCATTTTTTTATTTGCAACGTTCAGCCGTTTCCCATAACAAGGGGTGGCTCCCACTTAAAGGATAGGTAATGATCACCGCCATGTTCACACTTAAACTGCTGAATCGTGACTATTAGCGTGTTGATCCCACGTATACACACTGCGCCGTTCACCACTGTCTTGCA
>NC_089767.1:36944508-36947008 GCF_040412425.1 Macrobrachium rosenbergii
CACTCAGTTTATTCAAATTAACAAAAGCAACACCCAGTTTATTCAAGTTAACAAAAGTACCACTCGGTTTATTCAAATTAACAAAAGTAACGTGGAGTTTATTCAAATTAACAAAAGTAACATCCAGTTGATTGAAATGAACAAAAGTAACATCCAGTTTATTGAAATGAACAAAAGTAACATCGAGTTTATTCAAATGAACAAAAGTAACATCGCGTTCATTCAAATGAACAAAAGTAACATCCAGTTTATTGAAATTAAAAAAGTAACTTCTAGTTCATTGAAATTAACAGTGACATATCCCAAGAAAGCAGAAGGACCGATTGCAACATGGAACTGGATTCCTATTCTTACCCCGTTCCCCCGGCGGTGTTGATTTCGTCACTTTGATGATTGCGAAAGATCCAAGCTCTGATTTCATTATGTTTCAGAAGGACAAGCATGGGAACAATGAAGGTGATCTCTGTTTATCTATTTGTATCCCTATCTATCTATCTATATAACTATATATATATCTAGGTGCCTGTACCTATCTATCTGTCTGTTTGGCTCTCTGTCAGTCTATCTATCTGGGTTTCTCTATCTAACTTCTTGTACCTATCTATCTATCTGTCTATCTATGTGGCTCTCTATCAATCTATCTATCTACAGTATATCTATCTGGCTCTCTATCTATCTATCTATCTATCTCTCTATCTATCTGTCTTCCTATCTGGATGTTTGTCTGCCTGTCCTATCTATCTATCTATCTCTCTATCAGTCTAAATACCTGTACCTATCTATCTGCCTATCATCTATCTATCTATCTATTCCGGAGTAATTTGAATGTTTTAGCCAGTTCCCATGGTCTCCTGGGAATCGGAAACCACAGATGGATAGATAAAGCCTCTGTGTTATATATATATATATATATATATATATATATATATATATATATATATATATATATATATATATACATTCATACATTCATACATTTATACACACACACACACACACACACACACACACACACATATATATATATATATATATATATATATATATATATATATATATATATATATACTTACGTGCATGCATACGTTGTCACCCGCGTGATGTGATTTGTAAATTATAGAAAGCTACAAGTCTAAAATAAAAATAAGATTAATAATAATATTGATACTAGTTATGAAATGTGAAGTGCAATAATCACTACAGAAAACAACTACAAAAGCTACATTATTAGTTTTAATAATAATAATAATAATAATAATAATAATAATAATAATAATAATAACAACAACAACACTGAACATGACATCATTATCAACCAAGAGTTCAATTCCACGCAATGAGGTCAATGCTATTAAAATATATGGACTTATAGTACCTTCCGCCACATACTGCATGTGTACACGATAGTAAGGATTCTGCTGGCTTAATTGTCAAGGTCCAAAACAAGATTATGCTACGATGAAATCGTAGGAGTGTAGTACTCGCTCTCTGCTGCGAAAGGTTATCTAATAAAGTTTGTAGTTTATTATTATTATTATTATTATTATTATTATTATTATTATTATTATTATTTTAGATTTGGTTCCTGAAGCAGTATTATAAAGTGTATGAGATTTTCGAGAAGGATAGATCTCTCTCTCTCTCTCTCTCTCTCTCTCTCTCTCTCTCTCTCTCTCTCTCTCTCTCTCTCTCTCTCTGCATCTCTGACATTCAAGTGTGAAATCCGGTACTTATATTTATTTTATTACTTTACTTCCTTGCGAAATCATTCTGGTGGTATATTCGAGAGTGCTTTAACAGAGGGAATGAATTTTCTCCAGAAAATTCTGTAACAATAGGAATGACTTTTTTTCTGAAAATACTCTAACAGTGGAAGGAAATATTGTTTCCAGAAAATACTGTATCAATTTTCAATGAAATATTTTTTTCTGAAAATACTGTAATAGTAAGAATGAATGTTTTTCTTCGGAAATTTCTGTAACAGTGGGAATTCCATTTTTTCCCAGAAAATACTGTAACAATGGGAATGAAATATTTTTTTTTTTCCGAAAATACTCTAACAGGGGTAATGAATTTTTTTCCTGAAAATACTGGAACAATGCGAATGAATTTTTTTTTTTTGAAAATACTGTAATAATGGGAATGAAATTTTTTTCCTGAAAATACAGTAACAGGAGTAATGAATTTTTTTCCTGAAAATACTGTAACTGGGGTAATGAAATTTTTTTCCTGAAAATACTGTAACAGTGTGAATTAATTTTTTTTTTCCTGAAAATACTCTGACAGTGGGAATGAAATATCTTTTCTAAAAATTCTGTAACAGTGAGAATGAATTTTATATCTGAAAATACTCTAACAGTGGGAATGAAATATTTTTTCTAAAAATTCTGTAACAGTGAGAGTGAATTTTATTTCTGAAAATACTCTAACAGTGGGAATGAAATATCTTTTCTAAAAATTCTGTGACAGTGAGAATGAATTTTATTTCTAAAAATACTCT
>NC_089767.1:36949508-36959508 GCF_040412425.1 Macrobrachium rosenbergii
AAATTCTGTGAAATGAGTGTTCATGTGTATTTGTTTATGGCTATTTTTTATTTATCTTAAAGTGTCCTCTTCAACAAACACAAGCCTGTACGATCGCAGAGCGAAGGGATATTACGCTTTATTTAGCAAAATTTTTCTCTACGTAATTGAAACTGTAGATACTCTGCAAGACGACCTACCGATGAATACGGAATCCGAAACGTGTTATTATATCGAATATTGGTCGCCTGAATGCCTCATTTAAGATACTTGTTCTCATATAAGGGTTCGTACGTATGTACGTTCCCCCTTTGTCATAAGGGCTGACTCAATAGTCATTTCCTGAGTCAAACCCTTCTCTCTCTCTCTCTCTCTCTCTCTCTCTCTCTCTCTCTCTCTCTCTCTCTCTCTCTCTCTCTCTTTCATTCTCAGGAGGCCGTATAGGTTATCTTTAAACGTGACGGGTGCTTGCCTTCTATTAGCTGGGGATTAGGTAATCAGCTGTTGGTGCTGGCGAGCCTCTAAAGGTTGCGTTCATTTGAGCAAGGAAATTGATGAGTCGCTTTTTCTTTGTTTTTTGCGATTTGCGATTAAGTAGGCAATGGGATCGTTATTGTATCGTTATTTGCAATGGTGCTCTAAGCTATTTTCACGTTAATGTTCAACGGCCTGGTAGAGTTGATAACTGATGTAAAAATTAGTGATAATATGTACCGTATATATATGTATATATGTATGTGTATTTATATATTTATGTATATGTATGTATATATAATATATGTATATATATGTGTTTATATATATTATATATATAGTATATATATATGTATACATTAAAGACCAAACACACAGTGCAAGCCTTTGACAAATTCTGCACCATTTATATTTTTAAAAATGTTGCATTGTGGACTAAAAATAAACTTAGAAGGATGTTATTTTTAGCATTACAGTGACATTAATCATCCAACGGCATTGATAGGTCGGTTTCCTTGATAGGCCTCTTAAATACAGGTTTGCCGTTCATTGCCAGCCTGTGGTTGCGTGAATCATACACCGCGATATGTATACATAACACTTGTATGCATACGATGATTATTTGTAATTTTCAACGTGAAGTTCGAGACGTCAAAGATTCTCTCTCTCTCTCTCTCTCTCTCTCTCTCTCTCTCTCTCTCTCTCTCTCTTTATATATATATATATATATATATATATATATATATATATATATATATAGATATATATATATATATATATAAATATATATATATATTTAAATATATATAATAATGTATAGCCTATAAAATATATATGTATATAATATATATATAAATATATATTTACATCTTGTATATATATATATAGATACATTCATGTAATATATATATGTACACACACACACACACACACACATATACATATATATATATATATATATATATATATATATATATATATATATATATATATATATATATATATATATATATATATATATATATATATATATATATATATATATATATACACAAAACAAACATGTCATAGATCCAACTCATAAATTCGGGGAACAGTAAAACCACCCCAAATCGGAAACGGGTCCTTGACCTGCTTTCTAAATCACACTGTAATTTTCGATCGTATTCGCTTGATTGAACTTCGTGACCAATCGCAGATGCCCTGACATCGTCAAACTCTGTGTTTCTCTTTAACTTCTGTAATTTGTTTCAGATGAACACTGTATTCTTTGCAAGATTGAATTTCGAGTCAGTGGTCCCTGTGGGCTTGTTCCATATGAATAGGGGTTTAACTAATAATAATAATAATAATAATAATAATAATAATAATAATAATAATAATAATAATAATAATAATAATAATAATAATAGTAATAATAATAAAAATAATTATAATAATAATAATAATAATAATAAAAATATTAATAATAATAATAATATTAATAATAATAATAATAATAATAATAATAATAATAATAATAATAATAGTCTTCTATTATGCAAAGAAGTTGTAGTATTTATAACCTATTTATACAAGTATGGATTTTTATTATACATCACTTTTTCAAGACATTGTGAATTTCTTAGCAATAATAATAATAATAATAATAATAATAATAATAATAATAATAATAAGAAGGTACCGAATTTTCTGTTCATTATGGGTTCGAACCTCATGTTAATGCTCTCAATATGGATAATTTTGTTTTGTAAATTAAATTGAGAACTTGGTATCAGGCACCTCGGGATAAATGTGTGTTGAAGTAGTAATGAGGAATAATATTGCTTATCTCTCTTTTAATTCTTGCTCAGATTCAAGAAACTCGGTAGATTTTGGAGTTTGTACCTTAAATTTAGAAAAATCAGTAAGTAAAGAATTTCTTTGGGTCATGTATACGTGTATATATATATATATATATATATATATATATATATATATATATATATATATATATATATATATATATGTATGTGTGTGTGTGTGTGTGTGTGTGTGTGTGTGTATATATACA
The DNA here is from genome assembly GCF_040412425.1 of Macrobrachium rosenbergii. Classification (NCBI taxonomy): domain Eukaryota; kingdom Metazoa; phylum Arthropoda; class Malacostraca; order Decapoda; family Palaemonidae; genus Macrobrachium; species Macrobrachium rosenbergii. Next base: position 36,952,015 of record NC_089767.1, read on the forward strand.
TGTATGTATATGTATATATAATATATATATAAAATTATATATATGTATATATATATACATACTGTGTGGTTTGAGTACATATATCTTGATATGATATATGATATAATTTACAAATTAGTTTATAAAATGACCATGGGTACATACTGTTAATCCATAAGTATGCATGTATGCATAAAGACACATGCACAAGCAGTGCTAATCTTGTTTAACGTCCAAAAGCTTAGTAAGTAACAAGTGTATATCATACGATATTGAAATCCAGTTCACATAGGAAGTATCAGTTTTATAATTACCACTGTTATCATTTCTGTTTCCATCCTTTTTTATTTGCGTTTACTTTAGCTATCATTATGATATTCTGGCCATAAGGCTTCAAGTGCGACCCCGACAATGCGAGATTTCGACCTTACAGACAGGGCAGCTTGCTCTTGGGGTGTCGGCCGGTTTGTTTAGCCGAGAGGGGGAGATGGGCAGAATTTTGGCCATAATTTTGTCGTCCCATTTTAGTTTGTCGTCATTGGCGTCATGATAATGACCGGAGTACTCCGACGGACTCGCATGACAGGAGACGTTTATCTGTCATTTTTTAGTTTATCTTTACTAATTGTTTAATGTAAGAAGCATGGGTACTGGTTAGTGTTATTTGCAAGTATAGGTTTGGGTGTGGGTTTGAATCCTGCCGCAGACGTTAGAATTGCTTCATAGTCTTGTGTATTGGATCTCAGGACTTTGGAGTGATAGGCTGATCCAAAAAGTGTGAAGAATTGGAGAAGTTAGAGGGCGTTGTGGTACAATTACATAGATATCTGGTAAAGGTCTATTATATATATATATATATACAATATATATAGATATATATATATAAAGGTGACACACACATATATATTGTGTATGTATGTATATACTTGTGTGTATGTAATATATACATATCAATATATATAATAATAATATATAATAATATATATAATAATAATAATATTATATATATATATATATATTTAATTTAATAATTTTGTTTTATTTGAGTAGAGAGAGAGAGCCAAGTAGATCCTATAACATAGTTTATATGAGGTGAAACCTTTGAACAGCTGGCGGTCATATCCCATTGGTCACTTCGAAGAGTACGCATTTACCTGGATATAAACATAAACATTACTTTTAGGAAGCAAAGATAAAAAAACAAATAGGTAAGAGAGACCAACAAGAAGTCTCTTTCAAGTAAACGGTAAAGGAGTTTTTACTTACTTATAGATTTATTCATTGGTCAAGATTCTATGGAATAAGATCTGGCGTAGCGACTGCTCTTTGTTGGCATGGCTATGAGGAAGAAGCTGAGAGAGAGAGAGAGAGAGAGAGAGAGAGAGAGAGAGAGAGAGAGAGAGAGAGAGAGAGAGAGAGAGAGAGAGAGTAAAAAAGGTGTCTTTGTTAAGGGGAAGTGATCTCACTTCAGGGGTTCGAAATAGAAGCTCGGCGTGCCCCCATGCTCACTTGTTTATATTGAAACCACGCCAGAGAGAGAGAGAGAGAGAGAGAGAGAGAGAGAGAGAGAGAGAGAGAGAGAGAGAGAGAGAGAGAGAGAGAGAGAGAGAGAGCATGCTTTGATGGGGGTTGCTACCTGGGATGCCTCATCAAACATTTTGGGGGTCGTGTTATTAATTATAAATTTGTTAATTAATTGTTATTATATTCTGACGTTTTGCTTTTTCAGGTTTTTATAATTATATACACACACACACACACACACACACACACACACACACACACACATATATATATATATATATATATATATATATATATATATATATATATATATATTATGCGTACTCTAGTCTGCTCCTATAATTTTTACATTTCATGTCATATCCAGAAGTATTATAATTCACGCAAACGCACTTTTCATCTCAGCATTGCTTTCTAAATCTTCTTTATTGTTGACGTAATTTTTGCTCTTTCAACCCCCCCCCTTTTTTTTTATCAAGATTTAACTTTTTCATGTCTCTGCATTCCCCCAGTTACAGTGTACATTCAAGGTTATTCAAGTTTGTACCTTAGATGTTTCTTAATGAGCTGCATTCTTGACAAGTATTCTTGACAAGTAATAAGCATAATTTTCCCCAGAGGCGTCACTTATAATGGCCCCAGGAAATGAGTGAGTGAGTGAGCAAGCAACCATTTAGATATTCGAAGTATTCCTGACTGCCCGATGAATAATATGTCAATTGGCGAGCCACACCTGGCATTCTCGAGCTCAATAAAAAGTGAGCAATATTTTCGAGGCCAGAATTAGCTCAGCAGCTTAAGAAAATTAGCTTGAAATGATGATTAGCCTAAATGATGATAATGATGGAGAAACAAATTCACAGTTATTTATGGGTACGTATATGTAACAATTAATCTCTGCAGAGATTTATATTTAAATAAATCCACACTTATTTATAGGTACGCATATTTAAAGATTAATCTCAGCAGAGATTTGTTTTTAAACAAATCCTCAGTTATTTAGGGGTACGCATATTTAAAAATTAATCTCTGCTGATATATTTTTAAATTTATTTTTAAATAAAGATTAATCTCTGCAGTTTATTTTCATAGATTTATGGGTACGTGTATTTGAAAATTAATCTCTGCAGAGATTTATTTTTAAATACACAGTTATTTATAGATACGTGTATTTGAAAATTAATCTCTGCAGAGATTTATGATTAAATACACAGTTATTTATGGGTGCATATATTTAAAAATAAATCTCTGCAGAGATTTATTTTTAAATACACATAAATATTTATAGATACTCTGTATTTGAAAATTTTTTAATGATGATGATGAAGTTGCAGAGCCAGGTAATTTACTTATTAATGTATTACTGATGAAGTACAGTAATATCTATTAATTTTTATTGATTTCTCACTTATTCCAAAAGCTGCATAGCCTAGTATTTAAAAATCTTCTTTTGGAATGATCTGAGGCCACCTCAAGCTCTGTTTAGAAATTTATTTTAAATGATTTTTTTTTTTTTTGTCAATGTCTGCATTTACTTTCATAAATAATATTCTCTTTCTTCCATCTTTCCACCCTCTCCTAACAACTGATTCATAGGACTGGTTTCTCTATTTCCTTTTACTGTCAATTTGGCTTACTCATGCTTCCAATTCAAGTGAGTAATTTTTTATTATTGATTTTAGATGACCTCCCGAGTCGTCAAGGCTGACTACCGTAGGCTGTCGGTAGTAAATTCAGATTCAAACGGCGATTATGTGAACCCAAGAACGACTAAACATTGCTTTTGTTTTCAGTTTTACTCCAGGTAATTTTCCAGGTTTTCAATTTGTCCGTGTTCAAGATGCTTATGCTGCTCATGAAATTTATTAGTGATACATTTTTTCTTCTTTAGATCTCGTTTGATTTTTTTACGTTGTTTTTCTTTAGTGATCAAGTTTGATTTTGATGTGCCTTCTCATTCATTATGTATATTTTTATTGATTTCTATATATATATTCCATATATATTATATATATATATATATATATATATATATATATATATATTTATACACATATATAATATATATAAGTATAAATAGTAATGAAACGTATCTTCTTTTGGAACGACTATAATGCTGATCCTAGTGGTTAATAACCTCACCCCATTAGGTTCAGTCCCATCAAGATCCTTTTATCCGAAAAAGTTGAGTGAATGTTGACCATAAATCAAGAACTTGAGAAAGGACAGTTATATTGAGTCCAAAAGGTAGCATCCACAGGAGCCACCGTTTCAAATTATTATTATTAATATAATTTTAAGTGGACTATTATTATATTATTATTATTATTATTATTATTATTATTATTATTATTATTCATTATTATTATGGAAAAGTATTCAGTTTAACCAGACCACTGAGCTGATCAAGGACTGGTTCGAAGGATTAATTTATTTTACGTGGTTAAGAACCAACTGGTTACCTATGGAACAACATTATAACGACAATGAATTTCTGTCACCAGAAATAAATTACTCTAATTCTTCATTGGCCATTGACTTATCGAAATCGAACGAAGAATCAAGACTGCCATAAACCAAAGAAAGAATAATGGCGCTCATTATGAAGAAGTAAGAGGAAATAAATGGAAACACAGAAAGGAAAGGTCCCACTTATTAAAAAATGAAATTAATAAATTAGCAGATAGATAAAAAACGTATTAAAATGGAAGGAGAACAGTATTATGGTAGTATTCATTACATCTTCGCTTGAACTTTTGAAGTTCCAGTGACACGACATCCTCTCAGAGGCTGCTCCAGAGTCCAACGGTGTGAGGAGGAATAAAGGACCTCTGGAACTGTGGAGAAGTTCGACAGCGAGACTAGACATTTACTGCATATTGGTGCTGCTATCCAGAGAATCTTGTTTTTCTCAGCAGTGAAAGGGAAATCGGGGATCAATTGTGAATGCGAAAGATCTCTGTTGAAATACAATGTGAAAGATGTCTGTTGAAATACAACCTATGAAAAAGTGACAAACGAGAGACCATCCATCGATGGTCCAACTCATAACTATTAGGAAATGGAAACCTACCACCGCGAACTAATTGTTTTTCTTGCACTTAGTACACTACATTTTTTTTTTTTTTTTTTTTTTTTTGTGTGGTACCGTTGGACACTTGGCCAATCTCCAGTAACTCAACCTCTGGTCAAGCTCACTTGAATGCCGCTGATACGCCTACGATTCTTGAAGGGTTTGTTGGCCAGTCTGTCGTTCCATCGTCTTGTAAAAAAAAAATAAAAAAAAAAAAACTTCTATTTGTGGGCCCTTCCACATGCTCGTCTAAGTTTGTGCTGTGCATAAGTTTAAAATAATTTCTTTCGTCTGTTCAGAAATATCTTCAGAGTAAGTTGCGAAGTGTTGCGAAGCGTTCAATTATGTGTCGTTTCTTTTTATGATGTTAATTTCCTTCTTTTGAAAAATATGATTCAAAGCAAAACGCTAATTATTATAATATTTTTCAGTTTCTTATTTTTAGATTCTCTACGTAATCCTGGCTTTCCCGAAATACCCAGTGAAAGTTAAGTTAGAAAGGTGAAAGCGGGGATAGGAATTTGAGGGGAGACGTATCTTATCCGGAACATGTATTGGAAACATATGGCGACAATGAAGCTTATCTCTAAACAAGATCTTATTGCAGTCGTAAAATCTCCAGGTCTAGGAACGCTGGCGAACATGACAGAAACAGAGCAGAAGAAATAATCTTGCATCTATGAGTAAAATTCCCTCCCAGATTTAAAGAAAAAAAAAAAAAGAGAAATAGTTGTTTTTATTCTTTTGGGAATGAATTAGTGAGATACTCGACACTGCTTCTTAGCGACTCTTGTTAAGAGAGTAACGAATATAATTAGAGAATTTTAATTTTTCCCTAAGGCTCTCGCCCCCCCCCTTGGAAATTGCTGACCCCCTCCTATGGGGGCGCGCCCCCCCCAGGTTGAGAACCACTCTAGAATATTGTAAGCTTTGTCACCTCTCGTAATTGGTTAATCATTTATTGACGGAAGCGTTTACAGTAATGTACAAATATATAGGATATAACGCTTATACTTGTTACGGTAATAGGGCCATCACCGGTACGAGTATAATGTCTAAATAACTATCACAATCGTCCATTATTGTACAAATATATCATCTGTGCACATAACCATTAAAGCAAAAACAACACTAGACAGACCAATAAACAGTAAGAGCCCTGTAGGCGTGACTAAAGGTTCTTTGCAGCGACCTTTCGGCCCCTAGCTGCAACCCCGTTCATTCCTTTTACTGTGCTCCTTTCAAATTCTCTTTCTTCCACCCTCTCCTCACAATTGATTCACAATGCAACTGCGAAGCTTTCCTCCTGTTACACCTTTCAAACCTTTTTGTCATCAGTTTCCCTTTCGACGATGACTGACCTCTTAGGTCCCAGCGCTTGGCCTTTGGCCTAAATTCTATATTCTGTTCTGGGCAGTAAGATAAGCTCGTGTCCACTCAGAAATTCACACCAGCCTCGGGCTAGTCACCAAGAGATAGCATGCTTAGACCAGATAGTTTTACGTAAAAAAAAAAAATAAAAAAAAAAAATCGATGAGGGAAAACACGGAAGTTAAGTCTGTGGAATGTAAGAGGAGAAGATGAGAATTTCCCGTAGGCCTTTAAATAAATTCTGTGACATAGCATTAAGACAAGATCCATTTGTTCACACGTCCAGAGACGAGAGCAAAAACGCAAAGTTACGAAGGAAGGAATTTGTTTCGAAATTGTTTCAGGTCCGCGGAATAAAAACATCAGTTGATTGTGGACTAGCAGAGAGAGAGAGAGAGAGAGAGAGAGAGAATGTAACCACAGTTACGGCTGCTGGATATCTTGTTAAGCATTCGTATCAACTGACATTTTTGATGGATGCTTCTAATTATTTATGCAAACGATTGATGGCTTGAATGCCTTCAGAAAGGTTCCATCTCATTATGATAATAAATGCCTTTGTACGTCATCTTTTAAACTGATTAATTAAGAATTTGGAATAAGAAGTGATGTACCAGAAAACGTCATGTTTTAGGCTGACATCCAGGTTCATTTGAAATGAGATCCGATAACTTTGAACTTGCGTAAGAAAATGTGTAATTGGTGTGTGTGTGTGTGTGTATACGTGTGTGTGTGTGTGTTAGAAAATGTTTCCAGTGTCTAAGCTGACATTTTGCAATAGTTTTCCTTGAAACTGACATGGTAACTTTTAAAGTTGATGAGTCCATGGAAATTTGGCATTGACATTTGACGTAGCTACGTGACTTTTACTTACTATATATATATTTATATATATATATATATATATATATATATATATATATATATATATATATATATATATATATATATATATATATATACATACATATATATATATGTGTGTATGTGTGTGTGTACGCCAGACTTTATCTGTATTAGATTTGCTTTTTGTTTAGTAATTTTTAAATTTATTTTTAATATTTTAAGAAGCTATTTTTTCTTTTATATACCCTCTGATACTTCTTTCCAATTGACACCATGATATTGTTTGGAAGCTTCAGTTTGAAGTCAGTGGGCTTGTTCTATATGAATACTGTTCATTTTCCGGACAATAATAATAATAATAATAATAATAATAATAATAATAATAATAATAGCATGAGTTTTAAATAGAGAAACAAATCCACAGTTATGTATGGGTACATATATTTAAAATTGATTTCTACAGTGAGCTTTCGGGAATCTGTTCGATTCCCCTTTTCTACAGATTCCTGAAATCTCCCAATAGAGATTTATTTTTTAATATATGTGTACCCATACATGACTGTGGATTTGTCTCTCCAATAATAATAATAATAATAATAATAATAATAATAATAATAATAATAATAATAATAATAATGTTAGCAGAAACAAGAGTGATAAGTTCCCATCTTAATAACATGTATTGGTGCAAATAACCTGAC
>NC_089767.1:36967008-36979508 GCF_040412425.1 Macrobrachium rosenbergii
GGTATTTGCTTTAAAGACACTTTGGTTATGGTAGTACAAGTGGAAATGGTTCGTATACCACGATAATGGGAGGGGTGCCGGAGGAACCAGATGGTTATATTCTCTGTGTGCTGATAACCTTCGACATGTGAGGCAGTTTTCGAAATGCTGGGTTTTTGTGCTGTTGGTGTAACTCACACACAGATTAACATACGTGTATGTGTCGATCGTGACTTGTAGTTTTTTCGTGAAAACTTGATTTGTCTGATATTTAGGTCACAATATCTTATTTGAATCAAAAATAAAATTGTAAATTCCTTGAAAATTACATTACAAGACGTATAAGAACACTTAATATGAAAGTATCGTTTTCCGTATGATTGACAGGTCATACAGCGCAGTTTTCGTAAGGAAATATTACACAAGAATATGATGACGATGATGGTAATAATGGTGATTATATAGTTGGATATTATATTTTTTTTATTTTTGAGCAAAACCAATCGATAGGTTTTTCCTTTACAAAATCACAGAGGGTCTTCCATTATCCAAAACTTGATCTTTGCCAGTCGAAAATATATTCATCACACACACCAGTCACTCAGTATCTTTTAGCCAGTTAAGGAAGAAGCTTTTGCCGGTTAATTACCTCGCAATTTAACTTCAAGGAGGTTCTCGAGTATACCACAACAGTTAAGTCGATTGTTACTTGTGGAACCTTAAAGCCAATTATCCTTGCAGATTATATTGTGTGAATATTTAATTATTACCTTGGAGTCAAAGGCAGATGCGGAAGAGGAGAGTAACTTATTGCTCGTAAAAGAAATCTGATTTGGAGCCTAAATAATAAGTCCCGAAGGCGGGAATCGGGTTAGCGCTGTCAGTGTACCTTACGCGGTGCGCTGGAGATATTGGTTCTTTGCGGCGTCCCTTCGGCCCATAGCTGCAGCCCCTTCCATTCATTTGACTATACATGCATTCATGTTCTCTTTTTCTTTCTCCCATCTAACTTTCCACCCTCTCCTCACAATTCTTTCAGCATTATTTTCAGCGCTGAATTACCTCATAGATCCCAGCGCTTGGCCTGTGACTTAAATTTTATATTTCAGTTCTTATAAAATAAGTCTTAAAAGGAATTTGTCTTATATTCCACAGTCTCTGGTTTTTTTTTTAAGGGAGTCAAAATAAGGTGGGTTTTGTGAGAGCGTGGTTTGGTGACCTTGCATTCCAGCAAGTCAAAGCACAGCTGGTATGTTGTTTGTCTTTTGTTTGTTTTGTTTGTCTGTCTGTTAGTCTGTCTTTAGTGCAGATGAATACAGTATACATTTAAGTGTATGTATGTATAAGTATACCTTTGCTGTCAGTTATTGGTTGTGCGTGTTATCTGTTTATATAAATACGGCATACATTTAAATGTATGTATGTGTAAGCATACCTTTGTGTCAGTTATTGGTTGTGCGTATCTGTTTATACATTTATATATGAATACAGTATACATTTAAATGTATGTAAGTGTACCTTCACTCCTTGTTTTATCTGTTCATGTATGTAGTGTATATGAACACAGATTTGAATGTATGTATGTAATTCTTGTTTTATCTGTTCATGTATTCAATATATATGAATACAGTATACTTTTAAATGTATGTTTGTAGTTCTTGTTTGATCTGTTTATTTAGTATACATGAACACAGTATTCATTTAGATGTATGTATACCTTCAGTCCTTTCGTGTCGCTTTCAGTTAGTTACCTCAACACGTAAACTTTTCACACTGAGAAATGTTCTTTACAGAGCCGGACCTTACCATCAAATAAACTTCAGCGAAGTTGATTTAGAAGACAGTTCTCTTTTTCGAAACTTTGTTTTGTTCATTTATCATTTTGATGTACACATTTTTCTGTGATTATTGTTTGATGTGATTTTTTCAAAGAAAGTTCGTCTTTTCAACGAATTTTTTTTTAAAATAACGTGTAAATTATGACTGGACTACGAAATTGAAAGATTGAAAGAAAAAATTGATATTGACGAAAACCACATGTTATGTAATTATCGTAGTTTCGAATGGGTGTTTCTGTAATCATATCGAATAGTTATAAAACTTTTATATTGCAAGTCATAGGTACGTATGTATGTATATATATATATTATATATATATATATATATATATATATATATATATATATATATATATATATATATATATATGTATATATATATATGTATATATATATGTATATATATATATATATATATATATATATATATATATATATATATCGTAGTGCCAGTAGGGTACAGCCTTCCAGTTTCTCCAACAAGTATTTAATAGTGAGGTTGCTAGCCCCACTCCCTTTTCCTTGATTATAGCAGATGCTGGTAACCCATTTACAGTTGGGTAGACTGGTGATAGTAGATAGTCCCGGAACAGTCTACGGACCTGTCCAACGTGAGCCACGACGCTGATAAATGATTTAGAATATATTTTGTTTATTGTATTTTTTTTTAGAATATTTGACCTTTCTGGGTCTGACTTAACAAGAATTATTATAATTCTAATCAGTCTTAAGATGTTTAGTAACTTCAGTATCATCATCCTCATCATAGCCTTAGTCACAGGAGGCTTTGTATCAATGCCTCATCATTATCATCACATCATTATCACCATCATCATAACCGCAGTCACAAGAGGCTTTGTATCAATGCCTTATCGTCATATTAGTATCATCATCATCATCATCATAACCGCAGTCACAAGAGGCTTTGTGTCAGTGCCTCATCATCATATCATGATCATCATCATCATAACCGCAGTCACAGGAGGCTTTGTATGAGTACCTCATCTCAATGCCTCATCATTATATCATTATCATCATCATCATCGTAACCATAGTCACAGGAGACTCTGTATCAGTCCCTCATCATCATATGATGATGATCATCATCATAACCATTGTCACAGGAGGCTCTGTATCAATGCCTCATCATCATATCATCATCATAACCACAGCCACAGGAGGCAGTGTATCAGTGCCTCATCATCATATCATCATAACCATAGTCACAGGAGGCATTGTATCAATGCCTCATCACCATATCATTATCATCAGCATAACCATAGTCACAGGAGGCTCTGGATCAATGCCTCATCATCATATCATCATCAAACCATAGTCATAGGAGGCTCTGTATATGCCGCATCATCAGATCATCATCATCATCATCATCATCATCCTCATCATCAATAGCTACCAACATAATCATCATCGAGCCTGATTGAGAATTAACGAGAAGAGCCCACACACTCCCAGAAGCCATTTAAATGACGGACGGATGAACTACGATGAATCCAGATGAGTCTTTCGTGATGCTTGGGATGATTGCCCCCCCCCCTCACCCCACCTCTTCTAAATCATCACTTATTAAGTAACAGGTGGAAGAGGTGGAGGTGGAGAAGGAGGAGGAGGTAGAGGGGGTGTTACGTAATCAGCCCAGCCACCTTCATGCATACGGTGATTCATCAACCCCCCCCCCTTCTTCAGTGAACTTGCTTCCCTGGGTCCCTTGGCCCTCCGGAAGAGGAAGGGGGTGGGGGAGGAAGAGCCGTCCTGGTGGAGGAACTGGGTATTGGGATGGTATGGAAGGGGGAGGGGCGTTGGAAGAATTGGGGTAGGGGGAGGTGTGGGTATGGCTCAGTGATGCCCCAGCTCCTCTGGGGTAGTGTGCTTGGCTCACTGTGGCTCATGGCATCTTTCTGTGGGTGGCTCGCTTGCTGGGATCCTTTAATGTAGGCGTTGTTTCTTGTTTATTTTTTTTATCCAAAACAAACCGGTTTATAAAAAAGACTTGGACAGCGAACAGATGTCACACCATTGCCTAAATTTTTTTTTTTTTTTAGAATATTCGTATCAGTGTTTACTTGTATATTTATTCACGTATATTTTTGGTTGTTCTCAGATTATCTACGCTTTCATTTATGGTCGTTGACAGATCATCTACTTTTTCCTTTTGTTAAGTGCCTATTGTATATTTTTGTTATAATTCTGTTTTATCACGCGTTTATCTGTTTCACTCGTAAAAGAAGGGCTATTCTTGAAATTAATATTTCCAGTAGTCGGTAGATCATTATATTTTGTTTCCTTTTATATTTCGAAAGCAGTGGCCTGAGTATGAAGTCATTTTTAACTAAACCGATGCATTCCTTGTGTTTCCACTCAGTGTCGGTTTAAATTCTCTTGTGTATATTTACACCTATACAAAATTCAAATGATTGTAGACTGTTTATTTTCTCTGTATTGTGATATCCGACACAAACTGATTTCGGTTCTGGGCATCCTTGAAGTGCCAAAAGAGATCCTGCGGAATGATTGAGCACTGAATAAAATCCTAAACGTCCCTTGAATGCCCAAAGATTTCCTGGTTCTTGCTTCAGTGACAGAATGGCCTCAGGGCTTATGTATACCTTGGGGGACCTGAGGAGGTTAGATACTAATGATTGATTGGTTTATGGTTACTAAAAGTGGCGCCACTACACGATAGACGCTGATGAGGATAATCGTGTTATGGAAAATATTCCATAATTTCCAGAATGTACTTTCAGTTTAGGCTAGTTTCGGATGATGTCATCAGAATTAGCAGTACTTTTGAAGTCATTGGTGTTCGTAATTCACCATATTTGGTTGCGTTCCATTATATACCCGAATATGTCGTAAAGATCTTAGAATAGAATCAGTAGAATTCCTAAGTTTGTTTTTTAAACAATGTATTGAACTTGAGTTTTCGATTTGTGTTGGAATTCCTTCTTTCCCAGTCCTGTTAATCTCTGAGGCGTATCTAAACCGTGTTTAGAATTAAGCGTATTATTCCTTCTTTTGTTTTCACTAGGGCCGTCTGTTTTTATACGTTGCATGCGTTGCTATTATCAAAGTGTGCTGGGGTAATCTTCCATTTGGTTCTTCATGCAGTTCATGATGCTGGAATCATGCCAAGAGCTGCCTGTGTTGAGGTGATGATTGTATTAATTGACATCACGTGACTTCCTCTTTACAGAGAGAGAGAGAGAGAGAGAGAGAGAGAGAGAGAGAGAGAGAGAGAGAGAGAGAGAGAGAGAACGCACGCCGTCCTTTCTTTACAGAGAGAGGGAGAGAGAGAGAGCGTACGCCGCCCTTTCTCTACACAAAGAGAAAGAGAGAGCGAGAGAGAGAGAACGCACGCCTTCCTTTCCTTACAGAGAGAGAGAGAGAGAGAGAGAGAGAGAGAGAGAGAGAGAGAGAGAGAGAGAGAGAAGGAAGGCATGACGTCCCTTCATGCATCTAGATGTTGCGACGTCTCTTAGAAATCTTGTGACATCGTCTAGAAATATAGAAGCGTGCTTTAGAAATCAGTGGTCATCTTAGCTTGGGAAATGGCTGACTGGTGTTCGCACATTTTTGTGTAACCGTCATGGTTATTTAGTCCCTATGTGTGTGTGTGCATATATGCATATATATATATATATATATATATATATATATATATATATATATATATATATATATATATATATATTATATATACAGTATATATATATATATATATAAATATATGTATATATATATGTGTGCGTGTCTTTCTGTAGGCATAGACATTATTCGTGTATAAAGGGTATGATTGTATACCCTGATACGTCAAACTTGTCTTGAAAAATTAAGTGTGTAATTTATCAACTTTGAAAGTAATATAAAGAACAAGTTTAACGAGGAACTCTTAATTATGACGGAAAAAACAGGCTGTTCAAAGGACGCAAAGCCTTGTCATGCACGGAGATGGGCAAATTCGTCTTAATTTGTCCACACAATGGCGGTGGTGACAATGCTCAAGTACTAGAGTGTCGCCAACTCAAATTCCTTTATTTTGTGTGTGTACGAGAGAGAGAGAGAGAGAGAGAGAGAGAGAGAGAGAGAGAGAGAGAGAGAGAGAGAGAGAGAGAGAGAGAGAGAGGCTTTTTTGATTGTAGAATCATGAGAATATTCCAGAGTTATTACCCGTGTTATAATATATATATATATATATATATATATATATATATATATATATATATATATATATATATATACATACATACATATATATATTATTGTGTATATATAACAGATAGATAGATAGATAAATATAGATATGTTAACATTTATTTAATATATATAAATATATTTTCCTACTTCCCCCTCCTCCTCCTCCTCCTCCTCCTCCTCCTCCTCCTCCTCCTCCTCCTCCTCCTCCTCCTCCTCCTCCTCCTCCCATTTTGCTGTCCCTCCCTCCCTCTATTAATGAGTGACTCACCAACCAAGAATGCGTTGAGTTAGACTTATTGTGGCTTTGATATGTTGCCATGACCTCATTCATTTAGCGGCTGTGGAATGTTCAGCTTTTTTTTAATTACGCATAATTAATATTATTATTACCTCAGACTTTTCCCGTTTGAATTTAGAGGTGCAGAATTAGTCGTGTGTATAGGTGAAATCGAGAAGTTAATGGGTCTTTGTAAATTAATAATAATAATAATAATAATAATAATAATAATAATATTATTATTATTATTATTATTATTATTATTATATTAACTTCGTAAGTCTATATTAATATTATTATTAACGTTAATATTATTTTTAACGTTAGTACTGATGAGGAACACCGTTCAAGTGTTTGAAAGTCTTTGGTTTATTTTACATAGTAATATATTTACTATATAATTGTGGATTTTTATTGCACACATTATTATTGATGTTATTATTGTTTAATATTTCTCACGGAAGACTTACACCTCCCTACAATAACCTCCTCCTTCCCTCAGTCTCCTATCCTCCTCACTCATACAACCTCCCTTTGTCTCCCTTTATTTTAACCCCCTCCTCCTTCCCCCCCTTTCCCGTCCCTTTATTGTGGATGCTGTCTCTTAGACGTTTAACCGCAGTTATCACCAATAATGCTCTGTGCACGATAAATATGCAACCACAAGAATTGTCGGTGTTCTATGTGAAGTCTGTCTGACTTTCAACAATCTCTCTAAATCTCTATATATATATATATATATATATATATATATATATATATATATATATATATATATATATATATATAAAAATAAGAAGGCCTAAAACACTATTTAAACGTTGAAACCATATATTTTCTCTTGTTTCTGTGCCCCTGTTCACTGGTAGAATATGGACAGGTGGAAAGTTACAATGGTATATATACAAAAACATGAAGGTGTGGCCTTAGGCCTCCGATGTTAAGAGGTGGCGTTTCTTAAGAAGGAGGAGATTGACCAAATTCCCTAGTGGTTTTTATTCATTAGCTCCTGCTGGCGATGGATCTGGCGGTCGCGTTTCTTGGGTCATCTTCTTCAACGTTTAAATAGTGTTTTATGGGCCTTCTTATTTTCATATTACACTGTAGTATTACAGGAAAAGACATTCATATATATATATATATATATATATATATATATATATATATATATATATATATATATATATATATATATATTTATATATATATATATATATATATATATATATATATATATATATATATATATATATATATATATATATATATATTTTGTATGTCAGTATATCTGTTTTATATCTATGCATGAAATGGATATTACTCTCTCTCTCTCTCTCTCTCTCTCTCTCTCTCTCTCTCTCTCTCTCTCTCTCTCTCTCTCTCTCTCTCTATATATATATATATATATATATATATATATATATATATATATATATACACATACACATACCCAGTTTTCATTTCCTCATACCGCGGGGCATTTTTATGGGGCCGCGATTTGCCCAATGTGGCTCGATTATGGCAAACCACAACATACCCTCATCTCGAGACGAGATTACCCAAAGGGATTATAGGGCCAGGCCAAGTTTCTATTAGGGAAGCCTAAAAAATCGAGTGACAGCGTGATTAGAATTCCTTTGGGCAGCTGTGAGAGAGAGAGAGAGAGAGAGAGAGAGCATGGATGGACTAACATTAAATAACAGGTGAAGAATTACTGTAATAATTCCTTAGGGAGAGAGAGAGAGAGAGGGGATGGATGAACTTACATTAAATAATAGAAGAATTGCTGTAATAATTACTGAGAGAGAGAGAGAGAGAGAGAGAGAGAGAGAGAGAGAGAGAGAGAGAGAGAGAGAATATCAGGAAGAGTCTTCAGTAATTGCAAGGCTATAGCAGTGAGTATGAGTACGGTTTTATGATGATAATTGACTTAGTTTATTCCTGGGAACTAGCGACAAAATTAACCTAAACTGGTAACAGAAATTGAGTTTAGACTCGCTCTTACGGTGTCGTTGTAACGAGTATGCGCGGCTTCGATTGTATACAAGTGTAATTTTGTTTTTTACTTTTTAATTCCTGTAAAACACTGATTTGCTGTGAAATGTTGGTTTTATTTTGTTTTAATTCAGTTACTGCTGCTACTGCATTATTATTATTATTATTATTATTATTATTATTATTATTATTATTATTATTATTATAGAAACATTAATAGTATTATTATTACAACTTTAGTGACGCTTATGTGACAAAATGTATTTTCATAACCCACTCCCACACGTTGCCACATTCTTACGAACTATTATCGACATTAAGCGATAAATGTATCAACATTCCAGAGAGTTGTATTCCTACATATTTTATCTTTGTAGTATCTTCCGTCAAAAACAGGTTTTTTAGTAATGGTAAAATGTTGAAAACCACCATTTCTGAAAGACTATTTTAAGAGCTGATTCGAAAAAGAAAGATAGTAAGATAATTCAGGACAGTGCAGTGTAGAGATCACCCTTCTGTAATGACCGTGAGAGAGAAGTGACGAAGAGAGGACTCCCCAACGCCCGTTGAGAAAACGCAAATGCATTATTAGATCAGCTATTAGACCGTGCACACTCGCGCCCTCCCACCAACGCAATGACGCCAGAACGGGAGTGATTATACCTCAGAAAATGTCGGCCTTTTAATGACACCGCCACCGAAGGAGGAAGGAAAGGAAACAAGGAAATTGTTTGCGTAGCGCCATCACCACCACCCACCAACAGAGGAAAAACGTTCAAGAAAAACTACGACCAAACATTTCATTAGTTTCCCCAACTCATTGTATGACGACTACGACAGAAAACGTTTTCGTTTTTAAAAAAAAGAAGTTGTAAGCATTCCCGTTTTCTGTAAATGTATACGACGGAGAACTATAAGAAAAAAAGTGACGAAACTCTCCGAATATAAATATTTTTTTTCTTTAAACGACTCTCCATTTGGAAATCTGGATACACAGATACGTACGTTCAGTGGTACATTTGGAGTGAAATCTAACAGGAACCTCTACGCCCAAGAGTGTGAGACGTTTTTAGTTGAAACTTCCTTTTGGAAAATGCTCATTATACAAGTCCCGATGGGCGGGAAAGCCCGGCGTGTTGCCTACCACCCACAGGTATGTATTTGGGGTACCAGTTGGGGTGGGAAGGGATAACTTTTTTGAGGGGGGGGTGGCATAATATTTATGTTTTGTTGTTGAAGGTGGCAGTGCCCGAAATCAGATCATTTGTTTCAGGGTATTGCATAGCAAATGCTAGTGATAATTTTTTTCTTGATATACTTTCGTATTAGAAATAAAATCACTAATGCGGCGTTTGCTATTGTATTATAAAACTGATTTGATTTTATGTGCTCGTGATATGTATATAAATGTACCATTGTTCTGGCAGACAGTATAATGTGCACGCCACAAGTTCGGTAGCACGAAAACTTTAGTGTTTCTGGTGTGAGTTATTCCGTATCATTTTTAATGATATACAATATTATTCAACAAGTGACTCGACGTACAAGCTTCCACAGAAAGGAATATAAGTAAAAATTAAGAGAGGTTAAAGAGTATAAGCGTAAAATGGAATTTTTAAAAACTTAAACTTACACGTAGAATAATAAAAACAAAAATAATTATTGAGGAGCTAAATATGCAAACATTTCCCTTTAAAACTAAACAGATTCTTCCTTGTAATTCGATACTGAATAAATTGGTTTATTTATATTTCAGCCAGTCCTAATTACAGTTCACAAGACGCTTTTGTCATAAAAGCTATATTTCCCGGTCACGTGACCCAACTGTATAAAACTGTGTTTACATATAGGTTGATAATAACGGAAATTTTTAGCTTTCAACCGTGTGATGGAATATTCTAGAACAAACACGGACTCCTTCCCCGTCATCACCCGGGACGTTACACGGAGACCACGGGCTTCCTGCTAAAATTTTTTTGCGTATCACGTCGAAGGTCGGTCTTTCTAAGACCTATTGGTAGCGAGCGAGTAGAATTCGGCTCGGCCTTGGGAGACCAAAAGACCAACCGACCGCAGGGTTTAAGGAGACGAAAATATTTTTTAGTGTTCTTTTAAAGATTATTTTTTTCAGAAATATATTTTTTTAGGAACAATGACTTGTTATTTGGTTTTACTGTTCAGGAATGATAGTTTTGCTCAGTTTGATAAATTTCAAATGAAAATAAATATTATTAAGATGTTCATGAAATTAGCTTTTATAGTGATTTGATATATACGTAGTAATTTTATTATAAGCCACTTATGAAAACCGTTGCCATTTTTTGAAAAATAAACGAAAGTAAATTTGATCATTGGCAACAAAATTTGTTTACTCGTTATGAGCTAACTGACACTAAGCACCAAAATTCGGTAATTTGAATGTTGAAGAGATACCGATTTTCAGTAGATTTTGTAAAAGAAAAAAATTCCTACAGTATTTTCTTATAACGGTACAAAGCTACATACATCAAATCCTAAGACACTCGAAGGCCTCTATATCATTCCTGATTGGAACGTGTCACGCGATTCGCTGATTGGTTCGAGATGAATAGACGACCAATCACATTCTATGCTTCCCGTTCTAAGAACCTTCGCGGGAGTCAGCTCACTGTTGTAATGTTTATTGTTTATTTTACATTATTTTGTGCTCCTTGTTGGTGGTTTGAAGTTATTTTTTTTTTTACTTGAAATTGCGAGAGTTATTCGTTAACCGAGGAGCCACAAAAAATATAATATATATATATATATATATATATATATATATATATATATATATATTATATATATATATGTATATATATATATTATATATATATGTATATATATATATATATTGTTTTTTTTTTCAGATGGTTTGTAAATGGTTTGTAAGCAAGATTTATATGAAATGTTAGTGGCTGCCTAATAAATCGAATGCTAGCTTTTGTAGCTATCACTTTACTTAATAGTCTGAAAGAATGATTGATTGTTATTATATATATAATTATATATAATGTATGTGTGTATATATACAGTATATATATAGTTATAAATATATGTATATATATTATATATATATATATTATAATACACATATATATGTATATATATCTTCTGAGCGTAGCCTGACTGACTGACTGATTGATTGAATGGCGTCTCCTTGTCTCTCCCTCTGTGCGCAGGGCGGCGATGGCAAGGTCCACCACCACCAGCAACTACAGCAGCAGCAGGCGCTGCAGCAGGCGCAGCAGCTGCAACTGCAGCAGCAGCAGCAGCAGGCGGCTGACCCCGCCAACATGAAGAAAGAGCGCAGCTTCGTGAGGCACTCACAACACCACCATCACAACAATAACGCTAACTACAACCATAATAATAATAATAATCCAAATAACAACAACAGCAGCCATCACCACCACCACCACCACCACAACAACAACAATAATAATAATAATGTGAGTACCGGACACTGAGGTTTTTTTTTTTTGCGATGAATTGTAGGATTTCTTTTTAATACGTAAAATTAAAAGAAAATTTTCTTGTAGTTTTGTTGTAGTTTCTGTAGAGTCTTTATATATATATATATATATATATATATATATATATATATATATATATATATATATATATATATATATATATATTTATATATTTCTATTTCATTTGTAGAATTTCTTTTAATTTTTTTCTTTGTAGTTTCGCTTGTAGAGTTTCTTTTGTTTCTTTGTAGTTTTTCTGTAATTTCGCTTCGGCTGGTGTTTAGAAATTTCTTTAATTAGGTGGCGGTATTTACCTGTATTTGTTCACGTATGTTTTTTTTTTTTACATATGTGAACAAATGTGTTGTTTCACTTGTGAACAAAGGTTTTTTTGTAACTTTTGTTGACATAGGTTTTATTTTTGCCTATGTGAACAAAGGTGTTTTTCACTTGTGAACAAAGTTTTTTTTTCTTTGTTCACATATGTTTTATTTTTGACCTATGTGAACAAAGGAGTATTTTTTTTAACAAAGGTTTTTGTCAACTTTGTTCATATAGATTTTTTTTACCCATGTGAACAAAGGTGTTTTTTCGCCTATGAACAAAGGTTTTTTGGTCACCTTTGTTCATATAGGTTTTTTTTTTACCTATGTGTACAAAGTTTTTTTGTGAACAATTTTTTTTGTCACCTTTGTTCGCATAGGT
>NC_089767.1:36982008-37004508 GCF_040412425.1 Macrobrachium rosenbergii
ATAGGGGGCTGGCCTTGAATTGGTAGAGATAGAAGGGTGGGGAACTTGAAAATTATGAAACCCAAGTGACGTTTATGCCCCGTTTATACATATACACATGGCTGACAGCGTTTTTGTGACTTCTCTGCTTTTTTTCACATGTGGCATCGTCGTTCGGGAGGGGGAAGCGAGCTTGTGTTACGTGTCAAAATATGGTGGATGATGGAAACGCTACGCTTATTTTTACGACTCCGTTTTAAGGAGGGGTCGTGGCTTTAAGCAAATATAATGTCTTAAAGGGGATGTTTTAAGGTGGGGTCGTGGCTTTAAGCAAATATAATGTCTTAAAAGGGGACATTTTAACATGTTTAACATTTTGAACTCCTAAGGTAGCGCCAATTTGATTTACGTGTTTATTTAAGTTACCTGAAGTTTACATCATCGCTCGGGCGCCATTAATCCGCCAATTTTCCTGTGACATTTTTCCCCAGAGGTTAAAACACATCTCGCTATTCCGGGCGTCCCTACCCGTTGCCTCCGGTGGAGGGTTGTGGAATGTTGATTCTATTTGATGGTACCCGTGAGTTTATACTTTTTGTTGGGGGCGGGGAGGGCGATTGGCATTTCTGTATCATGCCCTAAGGGGCATTATGTGGAATGTGGAATGCTTGTAGGATTCCAGCATACGTTCTACCTGCTCGGAAGTCCTTAGGGAAATGATATGAGATATAACCCGGTTGCCACTTATTCCTGAGTTTTCAAAAGTAAAACTCAGAATTAAAATTTAACACGTATCTGTAAGCACTTAGATAGATTGATAGATGAGCAGGTTATATCAGAGGTAGATTTAACAGATATGCGCATTATATCAGACCTTAAAATGTTTTAAAAACCTGCACCGAAAGATGTGAGACGTCGCTAGGAGAAAGAGAAGTTTGTATCACTTATATTGAATTACTTTATTAATATCCTCTGACCAGGTATAGTTTGATATTGCCAAACTGCTGTGACCATGACTGGGACCCAGAGCATTATCTGACATTGTTGAGACCAAAAAAAGGAGAGAGAGAGAGAGAGAGAGAGAGAGAGAGAGAGAGAGAGAGAGAGAGAGAGAAGAGAAGAGAGAGAGAGAGAGATAGAGGGAGAGACAAAATGAGAGAGAGAAAAATAAAAAAAGGAGAGAGAGAGATACTCACACACAAAAAGGGGAGAGAGAGAGAGAGAGAGAGAGAGAGAGAGAGAGAGAGAGAGAGAGAGAGAGAGAGAGAGAGAGAGACAAAAAAGGGGAGAGAGAGAGAGAGAAAGAACAAAAAAGGAGACACACACAGAGAGAGAGAGAGAGAGAGAGAGAGAGAGAGAGAGAGAGAGAGAGAGAGAACACCCTCAGAGGCCAGGAGGGTACGCGAGCCGATTCTGACTGTGGATGATAGCAGCTTATAGGAATTACAGTTACCCAACGTTCTGCTCCTCCCTCTGAATTCTAGGGCGCAGACTGTTTCTCTCTGCCCACTCGTCATAGTTTGCTGCCCAGCAATAATAGAACACAACCCGGTTCTTCCGAGGCGACTGTGGCATTTGGTTGTTGCGATGCCCGTATGTATTTTAAAGATTAGTTAGTAGTTAGTCTGTCAGTCAGTCAAAACTTTAAATAGGTATCATTGCATCGATATGTCTTGCGGTGTTGATAGTTGATTTTGTATATTTTATATACAGTATGTATATGTATATGTGTGTGTGTGTGTACCTACGTCGACTAGTTTGTGCCTCTTGTGAAATATTTCGTTCTTCTGGTTCGAGAAAATATATAAGAAAATATATATATATATATATATATATATGTATATGCATATATATTATATATGTATATGCATATATATAATATATGAATATATATATATATATATATATATATATATATATATATATATAAAACTCACCTGTTCAAACTAATAAGACTATATATACTGTATATGTATCGTCAAGCCATTTGCATAGTAAATCAGTTCGTATAACCTACAATTACGTAGAGAAGAAGGTCTGGGCAACAAAAGTGCCGCAAAACGAGTATTAAGTTTCTCGTTAAAACGACGTCGTTAAAATTGGCCTGAGGTTTGGGCGGGGCCGGGCTAAGGGTCTCCCGTGTCAGGTCAGTGACCCAGATTAAAAATAGAAACTTTAAGGTTAAACGAATATTAGCGATATGAATACCATAAATTTAGCAATGGAGAGGCAGAAGAAAAAGTTCAGTCTCTCTCTCTCTCTCTCTCTCTCTCTCTCTCTCTCTCTCTCTCTCTCTCTCTCTCTCTCTATATATATATATATATATATATATATATATATATATATATATATATATATATATATACATATATATATTATATATATATTATGTGTATGTCTGTTTGTATATTTTTGCATAAATGTATGTCTGTCTCTGTATATTTTTGCATAAAATAGGTATCTCTCTCTCTCTCTCTCTCTCTCTCTCTCTCTGTAACGGGGAATTCATTAACAGCTTCAGAACCACAAGACAGGAGCTGAGCTGTGCTGACGTGCAAATAACGTCACGCGAAACCATCAATGCTACAATACAAATTTCCCAAAGGAGAGAATACGCCACTAAAAGACTATTTTAGAACGGTGGTTCTTAACCTGGGGGCCGGGCGCGCCCCCCTAGGTGGCGTCAGCAATTTCCAAGGGGGGCGAGCGCGAGCCTTAGGAAAAAATTAAAAATTCTCTAATTATATTCGTTATTCTCTTAATAACAAGAGTCGCTAAGAAGCAGTGTCAAGTATTTGACTAATTCATTTCCAGATGAACTAAAACACCTCTTTCTCTTTTTTTTTTTTTCCTTTAAATCCGGGAGGTAATTTTACTCACAGATGCAAGGGGGGCGTGGAGGGAGGGACCAACTCTTAGAGGGGGCGTGGCAATAAAAAAGGTTAAGAACCTCTGTTTTAGAAACATACAAAGAGTTGGAAGATTAACTCGTATTGTTTTGTAGTGATTCTTATTTGTTATAGATTTTTTTTTTATATAACTTAACAGAAACTTCCTAAGGTTTCAAAAACAAAAAAAAGTTCCTAGCTTAGCAACAAGGGGTTCCACAAGCCATTGCAACCCAGTTAACAAAGGTGGTCTGTGACGCGACGTCCCCAGGTAGGAGAAAATGACGAATTTAACATAGTGGAAATTAACCTAATGCTCTAAATTTAACATATTGAAAATTAACTTGATACTCTAAATTTAGCATAATGAAAATGAACCTAATATTCCAAATTTAACATCATGAAAATGAACCTAACACTAAATGTAGAATAATGAAAATGAACCTAGTATTCTAAATTTAACATATTGAAAATGAACGTAATACTCAAAATTTAACATACTGACATTAACCTGATACAGCAAATGTAACGTAATGAAAATTAACATATTGAAAACTAACCTGATACTCTAAATTTAACGTAATGAAAATGAACCTAATATTCTAAATTAAACATAATGAAAATTAATCTGATACTTTATATTTAACATAATGAAAACTAACATGACACTCTAAATTTAACATAATGAAAATCAACCTGATATTCTAAATGTAACATAATGAAAATGAACCTAACACTCTAAATTTAACGTATTGAAAATGAACCTAACACTCTAAATTTAACATAATGAAAATGGACCTAATACTCTAAATTTAACATAATGAAAATTAAAATAATACTCAAAATTTAACATAATGAAAATTAAAATAATACTCAAAATTGAACATAATGAAAATTAAAATAATACTCTAAATTTAACATAATGCAAAATGAACCTGATACACTTAAATTTAACACAATGAAAAGCCGCCTAATACTCTTAAATGCACCAGAGTCAAGAAGAATTTCCAGTCCCATTTTCCACAACGAACTGTTCTTCCCCTCGCATGACGGAGAGACCATTAACATTCCATTACAAAGTGATTACCGTCCCTATTATCGTGCAATTACGAACGAAAGTGATTGCAAGGTCCCATTGTCTTTCTTACGGACCCAATTACCGTCTCATTATCATTTCCCATAGGCAGGTGTTTCCAGCATACGAACTCCCAAGAATCGTCACTGTTGTCAGTTCCTGATTTTTTTGTTATCTTGTCGTTCTTTGAGTCATACTTCCGATTTCATTGTCATGCACCTTCATCGTAAAATGTGATGCCACCGTGGATTATAATGCCATCGTAAAATTGTAGACAAGAGGAAGGAAAGGTTGGCAAGGTGATGCAGTCTTTGCTGTATATACGTAGCATAATGAATGTCTGCATACATTATATACTGTCTGCATACATTATATACATATATATGTGTGTGTGTTTGTGTGTGTGTGTATGTAAATGTAGGTGAACCCATTCAACTTTTTCACTCACTCCGGGAGTGATTTCACTCGTACATAATCGTATTGTGAGTGAGTACTCCGTGAGGTTTTACAAAGAATTAGTTCATAGTATTACACGTGGGAAGCTGTTTCTCGTGTACAGTTTAGTACGTTTAACTTGTAGATACTCTCTCTCTCTCTCTCTCTCTCTCTCTCTCTCTCTCTCTCTCTCTCAGGTTACTGAGTTCCCGTATATGTAGCACTAATCCCCAACGGATTTTGTTCCTAGATATAGCTGAGCATTAAAAATGCCATTGTCTCTCAACAAAATATGTAGCAATATTCCCTTTCCTGTTTTCCTTCAAGAAAACAAAGTATATACATTGGTGGTGAGATGTAAAGGGATTAGCAGCTTGCCAAAATAGGCATAAGCTGATCGCGACAAATTAGCACCTCGTGTGTGGAAGGGAAGTCTCAAGCGCTCGCCCACCTGTAGTAGTAGATGCAGCCAGTCACATGCTTTTGCAGGCGGCAGCAGCAGCTCACGTGACCGACTGTATTGTGTAAGGTAGCTTCCCTCTTTCTCCAGGCATTGAGTGTCGTTTATGATTCAGTGATAATGTAGTTGATAAACCATATGAAAATGATTTAATTAATTTGTTGAATGTTGAAAACAAACTTTATTGCATTCTCTCTCTCTCTCTCTCTCTCTCTCTCTCTCTCTCTCTCTCTCTCTCTCTCTCTATATATATATATATATATATATATATATATATATATATATATATATATATTATAAATATATATATATTCACATATATATTTATATTATAAATATGTATATATTCATATATATATATATAATACAAATATATAAATATATATATATATATATATATATATATATATATATATATATATATATATATATAAAGAGAGAGAGAGAGAGAGAGAGAGAGAGAGAGAGAGAGAGAGAGAGAGAGAGAGAAATGTAATAAAAGTTTGTTTTCAACATTCAACAAATTAATTAATTATTTTTCATTATGGTATATCAACTATATTGTCACTGAATCATGAACGATACTTAATGCCTCGAGAAAGTATATATATATATATATATATATATATATATATATATATATATATATATATATATATATATATATATATATATATATATATATATATATATATATATAGTGTGTGTGTGTGATATATGCATTCTGTGCTTTGCAGTTTCCTGGAAAGGTTAGCCAGTAGTTATTCGCTTCTTCCTTTTCTGAGCAGTGCAGTTGGCTTTCCTGAAGCCAAAGTCTATTTCCTGTACTTGTTTTTCACTTTCTGTCGATCCCAGTCCTATAACTTGGTTAGTAATATACATTATTTAAATGATTATTGACTCATTTGTGTGTTCTTGGGTTTTCAGTACTTAGTTATTATCTCAGTGACGTACTTGATTCCTGAAAAAAAAAACAGAATCATTCCAGTTTGTTTTTTTGTATATCGGCGTGAATTAGAGAGAGAGAGAGAGAGAGAGAGAGAGAGAGAGAGAGAGAGAGAGAGAGAGAGAGATTTAAAGAAGTGTTCTTCTGTAAGACCTGATATAAATTCGTGAGCATGATTGGCCTTTGAATTGTAGCCATATACTTTCTACGCCTATGAAGAAGCTGAGATATTCGTGATTATTACAAATCATTACAAATCATAACAGATTATTTCTTTCAGGCGAGGACTTTTTTTTTTGGGTGCCTGGTTATTTTTTTTTATTCCCGTGCACTGGTATTTATTTGTACTTCTCTCTCTCTCTCTCTCTCTCTCTCTCTCTCTCTCTCTCTCTCTCTCTCTCTCTCTCTTCACTGCTATTCACATTTGACTCCTAATAACTTATTTATTTGTTACTGCATTCTCTCTCTCTCTCTCTCTCTCTCTCTCTCTCTCTCTCTCTCTCTCTCTCTCTCTCTCTCTCTCTCTCTCTCTTTTCACTGTTATTCACATTTGACTCCTAATAACTTATTAATTTGTTACTGCATTCTCTCTCTCTCTCTCTCTCTCTCTCTCTCTTGTCATTTACTTACATTTGGGCATTCATTCTGCCTTACTTGTCTCCTTAAATTATTAAAAGGTGTAGTGTTTCAGCATCGTGTTGCGGGTGATTTGCCGACTTGCAGGGAACACCCTTTTGTATTCAGAGTTTATTTATATGTCTGTTGAATTCCCAATGTAGTTGGGATTTCTCCATATTAATTGTATTCCATTTCCCCTGCCGATCCTGGGTAGGCCGAGCGCAGGAACCTTACTCGAGAGAGGAGCTTTGGACGACCCCAGTCTGCCTTCGCTAATTTGCAGGTTATTATGATGATTATTACTACTATTATTATTATTACTGTCATTATTATCACTGTTACTTGAAGGACGACTCGCTAACTCTGCCTTGGAAGCATCGTGATCTTAATTCATAGTTGTTGTCTTCTGTAAAGTAGGATTAACCCCAGAAATACCACTGCTGCCTGCCTCTCTCTCTCTCTCTCTCTCTCTCTCTCTCTCTCTCTCTCTCTCTCTCTCTCTCTCTCTCTCTCTCTCTCTGTCTTTTTTTCTGTAGCCTGGGCAGCAAAGCCATGAAAAAAAAAAGGAATGAAAGACATCCCTAGATTGGTTTGAAGAGCGGCCGTATCAGACCTGTCTTGAACATGACTAGATTCTTTTACAGCTTGTTTACTCTTGAACTGTCATTGCCTGGATCAATATTGGTTATTTAAGATAGGGACTGTAGTAAAACCATCCGCTTAAAGTAATATCTGGTCACCACACGTCATCCAGTGAGCAAACTAAGTAATAGTTTACAGATGTATTTTTACACGTAAATTGGTATATGGAAATGCAGTCCGGTGCCACATACACCTGCAGTCAAGTGCCACATTTTATACACGTAAATTAGTACCGGAACTGCAGTCAGCTGCCATATTTTCACTCATAAATTGGAACCGGGCCTGCATTCACGTTCTTCATCTTTGTCATGTGCCATTACAGTGTTTTTGGTCTTTCGTTTAAAACATTTCCTTAGGAAGTGATGCTCTGGTGCCTGGCAATTTAAGAGTGAAATAGGGCTTGTCATTTTATTTGCACCGTTCCGCTTGAAGAATGTCTTTGTCCCAATGTCACCATCATTTTGAAATACGTACAATGAACACCTTGCATCGCACGCCAGTGTCATACCCCATGGTTCATGTATACCAGATTTTAGGCTTTGAAGCAGAAGTAAATAAAAGTGCAAATCAGCGAACGAATACACACACACACACACTCACAGCCTCTAGAGCCATTAGGCTAATGTAACGTATTATAAAAATCAGGGTTGCCATGTACTTTATTGTCTCATTGTGCATAGTGCGTCCGGAGGTGAGCTGACACTTTGCAGCACAGAAGCTGCTCTAGTTGTCCCTCGTCCAGAGTCTCTAGAACTTTGATCTTCCCTTGCATGTCTCCTTTTTTATTCCCTTGTGGTCTATCGTTTATTACTGTATCCTTGTCGCTTGTATTCGATTTTTATTTTTATTTCAAGTCCTCCAGTGTGCTCAATTGCAGTATCCTTCGCATCAATCTTTCTTTCCTTTGTAATGATTTTTGTTTTTTTCCATTTTGCTTTAACTAACACTTCCGTGTTGTAGGTTATTATTATTATTATTTTTATTGTTATCATTATTCCATGGTGACTGAAGTATGTTTACATTGCTTATTTTAATTTTCGCATGATGCTTGATTGTGAATGTATCATTTAGATTGAAAAAAATTATTTTTGAAAGCATGAAGAATTACAGTTTACGGCTGTAGTCGTTTCAGTGTGCATGAATAGTTTATCACTTTTGTTTAGAACTGCTTTATGCATCCCTGTCATTTGTAAACACCCGCTAGGAAAACGACTTAGACACTGATATTGCTGCAAGACCTGGTAATGCAGTGTGGGATAGGTCTTAGGGGTGAGTAGGTTAATTCGTCCTTATCTTGAGGAACTGTCGTATCCCAATTTTTTATTTTTTTTTATTTTTTTTTATTTTTTTTAGTTTTCCAGCCAAAGAGTCTCAGTTTCTGACGCTCTATAACATAGCAAAACTTCAGCTGTCGGTGTTGTCACATTTTCAAATAAAATTTCCTCAGAAGACGAGCTAATTAGAAGCTTTGAATAATATCAAAATCAGGCGTTCAGCATTAGAAGGGCCTCTCGCCTCAACTTTTAAAAATGTTTTTTTTTTTAAAAGGGAGGAAAAAGGGGGTGGGGTTGAACTATAATGTTTTTGCGCATACTGTTCTATTCCTGATGGCAAATACTTCATCTTATACAAAACTCAAACTTTGTGTCCTGAAAAATAAAGAAATGAGAGCAGGTTGAATTTCCAAAACTTTGATGGCTTATAACTCAAAATATTTTTTGTGGCCAATGGCCCTTCTAATTTTGAACGCCTCAGATCTTGGTAACCAAATTTCCTCAGAAGACGAGCTAATTAGAAGCTGTGAATAATATAAAAATCTTTGAAGCTCATTTTCTCGGAATGGGGAACAAATGGCTGACCCCAGTTCGTCAAACTAGGGCCGAATTAGTAATTGGTCTTCGCTAGCTATTGGAAAATAGGAAATGACGTCACGTAACAAGATGCAAATTTGTCTGACCACTCCCTGTGTCTTTGTCTAAAGTATCTCACGTTGCCTCTGCTTCGAGACGAAAGTTGCTTATTTCCTGTTGTCACACATATGTGGAAACTTTTGTAGAAACTGGAACATTTCTCCACTTGTAGAAACTGGAACTTTTTTCCACCTGTAGAAACTGGAACTTTTCTCCACTTGTAGAAACTTTTGCAGAAACTGGAACTTTTCTCCATTTGTAAAAACTTTTGTAGCAACTGGAACTTTTCTCCACCTGTAGAAACTTTTGTAGAAACTGGAACTTTTCTCCACTTGTAGAAACTGTTGTAGTAACTGGAACTTTTCTCCCCTTGTAGATACTTTTGTGGAAACTGGAACTTTTCTCCACTTGTAGAAACGTTTCTAGAAACTGGAACTTTTCCACTTGTAGAAACTTTTGTAGAAACTGGAACTTTTCTCCACTTCTAGAAACTTTTGTAGAAACTGGAAATTTTCTCCACTTGTAGAAACTGGAACTTTTCTCCACTTATCCTTTTACCACTGTTTATTTAGAAAGAATTGATCATATGATACAAATCAGATGATTCATACTAAAAATCATATTGGCTAGTTGTATTTTGTATTAAGTTTAAAGAGGTCACTATTGTTTCCCGAATTTCGTGTGGTTCTGTGCGTTTGATTTATATTTCCACAGGTAACTGTTAGCCAGGAGTAAAAAAGAATGACTTGCAGTAATATTTTTTTTTTATAATTTCCGTTGTCACCGAGGATCGTTCAGCTTATATTTTGTTTTTTATATAAAATTTCAATTTTTGTTCTTCCGTTGACCAGGCGAAAAGTATATTAGATAAACTGGATTACTGAGAGATTTTATAAACATTTGACAAAAAATTATTATTATTATTATTATTATTATTATTATTATTATTATTATTATTATTATTATTATTATTATTATTATTATTATTATTATTATTATTATTATATAGATGTCTCCAAAGATTTTAGATTGAAGCGTAGGAAGTACGAGCAAGTTACCGTATGTGTGTATATATATATAAATAAATATATATATATATATATATATATATATATATATATATATATATATATATATATATGTAACCTCACGCACTATGACTCAATCAGCCATCATTTATAATCAACAGCCATCCGGTCAACGACCAGAGTGGCTAGCGGTTATAATCCCAGAACGCTGAACAAAACCAAACTTATTAACACCTTGTGGAACTACACCTTTTTTTAAAATGAGTATTGACTCGTAATTCAAGGTAAATGACCTTAAAAAACATATTTAGGTTATCGTACATTCGTTAGACATTCAGCGTCTCTAGGCCACATAACGCTGTGAGTACGTTATAGGTACCTGCGACAGAAGTGTCCGATATTCGTAATCTAGTTTCAGTGTCGAAAGTAGATTCAGCGTCCTCCTCCTCCTCCTCCTCCTCCTCCTCCTCCTCCTCCTCCTCCTCCTCCTCCTCCTCCTCCTCCTCCTCCTCCTCCTCCTCCTAAGTTTAAAGGACCCGGTGATGGTTTTGGCAATGCAACTTGAGGCCTCATTATGCGGCCTAATGGCCTCATTTGCAGTCAGCCATAGAGATTAATTATTAATGATCGTCAAACGCGTAACACTTTGCCGAGCTATGCACCTCTGGGAGAATATCCGTCTAGCCTTTATATATATTTTCAAATGAGCTTTTATATAGATTTTCAAATGTGCGTCCTCACTGGGAGAGTATTTTCAGGCCGTTACGGGTATAACTGTCCATCATTTTTTGTATTCATATTTTTGTACCTCTTCAAAAAGATTGTATTTTCCCAACATTTTGGTGGTATTCGCTTTGTCATAAGATAATTTAGTGTTGATCACGACTAACATATTCGTCGCGGTTCTGTCTCGAGGTAATTTTTTTATTGATTTTCTCATAGAGGTTGAGTCTGATTCAGCATCCTGTTCTAATGGTTAATTGAAACAGAATCACAATGGATATTGTTGCTTGTTTTGGGTGCTGTGGACTCTGAAATTTGTTGCATAATAAATTTACATATTTTTACTTTCCCAGTGAGGCTAGATAATAGGTTTTGGGTATTGAACTGAATGGAATTGAATATAGAATTTAGGCCAAAGGCCAAGCGCTGGGACCTTTGAGGTCATTCAGCGCTGAAACGGAAATTGAGAGTAAAAGGTGTAACAGGAGGAAAACCTCGCAGTTGCAATATGAATTAATTGTCGGGAGAGGGTGGAGAGTAAGGTAGAAGAAAGAGAATATGGAAGGAGGTACAGTAAAAGGAACGAAAGGGGTTGCAGCTGGGGGCCGAAGGCACACTGCAAAGAACCTTAAGTGATGCCTACAGTGCACCGCATGAGGTGTGCTGACGGCAACCCCCCCCCCCATACAGGGAAGTTTTGGGTTTGGGGTATTGGCTTGAACATCGATGCATTCAGATCTTCCTGTGGTCAGAATAATTCGAGATTTCAGTGTCTCATTTATGTAGGCAGCTAAATAGGATATTTTTCACAAGAAAGTAATACAACCGAGGGAGATGTTTTCTTCCATCTCACAACAAATAAAGTATTTAAGGAAATGTGCATTTTTTCTCCACAGAGGAGCTAATATATATATATATATATATATATATATATATATATATATATATATATATATATATATATATATATATATATATATATATATATATATATATATTTATATGTATATATATATATATATATATATATATGTATATATATATATATAATATAGAAAGTTTCAGTGACAGCATATTCAAAACAGTGCATCTTGTTGACAAGTCTCCCAGGATATACCACTCGTACCGTATGCAGACTGCATTGCTTTTAGTTGAACCTACTGTACATGCAAATGAAGACCAAATTGTTACAAGGTGACTTACGGACACATGCACGACATAAATAAAAGAACAGGCACGAAGTCATGTGGCTTGCTTTGCCTACGTTTATGCGAAAGATTAAGGCACTAACAAAAAAAAAGCAATTATGGCGTTTGCTTTCTTTATTTATATATATATATATATATATATATATATATATATATATATATATATATATTATATGTATGATGTATGTTTGCATATATTATATATATATATATATATATATATATATATATATATATATATATATATATATATATATATATATCATTTGCATGATAAGCTTAACGCTAGAGCATAGCTATTGATATAAATGAGCCACTTGTGTGCATTAGTATACGGTAAGATTATTCGCCTTGACTTGATGCTTGATATTTCGGTGAAATGTTATTTTTTAATTCAAATTATGTTACATAATGTCAAGTCTACACTTAGCCTACTGATACTGCATCAGTAATTCTAAAATAAGTTTTTTATTTTATCATATATATAAATTCGAAATGCTTTTATTTTCCAGTACTGTTAATGCTTACCGTTATTGATTTCAATTCACTTTTATGTAGTAATAATTTTGGATTACAATGATTTGCTTAGAGATTTAATATCGTAAACAAAAGCATAATAATATTTGTGTAAACAAAGCATGAAGTACCTTTCTCTATAAACACAAAATGAATGATTGCACAAGTCCAAAAAACAGCTATACAGTTTTCTATGTTTCAGTAATCTAGGCTAATCCACATTCAAGGATCCTTCTCTTAATAAGATTCAGATGCTTATAGTACTTTTGAAGTATCCCAGAGATTCCACAACATTCTTAATTTTACTTGATTCATCTGCCATTAAACTCTTGGTACCCTCTTCCTCTTATCACATATCTTCTAAACAACTCTAA
This sequence comes from Macrobrachium rosenbergii, assembly GCF_040412425.1. Classification (NCBI taxonomy): domain Eukaryota; kingdom Metazoa; phylum Arthropoda; class Malacostraca; order Decapoda; family Palaemonidae; genus Macrobrachium; species Macrobrachium rosenbergii. Next base: position 36,994,811 of record NC_089767.1, read on the forward strand.
TTTCTGTTTTAAATTAAGCCATTAACACTTCACAGCCTGAATACAGTGTTATTCTACCTGGTTAGTGTCTGGAAACATCTGGCAGTTGAGTCATGAAAGAGGGCGGGGCTTATATCTTAACTCAGAGTAAAACACTGGAGGCGAGTCATGACATGGGAAGGGATTATATCTTACAACAGAATAAAACACTCTAGGTATCCTTCATGCTTTGGCAGTACCATACGTTTCCACCTTAATGTTTTCTAAGGATGTGGGTCGAATTCATTTTGATTTGCAGAGCGACGACGGAGGATTACTCCAGGTGACGAATGGTTTGACCCGACAGAGATCCTTCATGAGAAATAGCCCCAACCTGCAGGTCGGAAAGGTTTTAAGCAACTTTTGCTTGTTCTCTCTTATATTTGAGATTAGTCCGAGAGATTATGGTACTCCTCTCTCGATAGATAATAGACTTTATTCCTCAGGGCTCTCTACTCTCGGCACATGTAGTGGAGCTCATTTAGGTTTCAAAATTGAGGTTAAGTAGTGGTTGACTTTGGCCTTTTATTTACTGTAATGTTTTAAGTGGTTTAGTCATATTAAACATTGTTTGACAATGCTTTAGATCTTATATTTAAATGCCCACAGTTCATATTATAATATACTCGTATTACAGGAACTTGCATTAGTCACCTTGTCATTTTGACACTGGGGCAATGATTTAGTTAGGATGGTGTGTTTCCTTGCTTTCCAATAGATTCATTGTGTAATGTAAATGTTCGTTCTTACCTGTGTTAGTTACATATTAGTCTCCATTCACTGTGTGATGTCTGATAGCATTAGTTGATAAACAAACTAACCTTGGGCCCTGCATCTGTTTGGTCATGTAGTCTTCAAATATATTTGCATACTACGTGTTAATTATTATTTAAGGAGACTTGACTTTCATAAGGATATAAAATATGATATAATCATGAATTTTACTTCAGTGGTGTTTTCATTACTGCACGTGTAAGCTATGGATTATCATTATATCCAGTTTATGGATGGGTAAGCTGAAATATTCTTGGTATATTTTTTGACATACTGGTGCATCTTGACAGCACAGAAATTCAGGTTTTCAGTATTTACCAGATTCTATAAAAAGGTTGGTAGGATGTACCTTTGTTTTTGAGTACCCATAATGTATTCTTGATATGTTGTAAAAGGAAAAGGTTTTCCAGAGTGTATTTATGGTTTGTATAACGTAGTATTTTTTGCTAATGCTTTATAAAATGCGGATGTTGACGAAAGTTGACTTGTGGAAAAGTAAGGAAGGTTTTACTTTTTCTAGTGGATTGTGTTTAAGAGCACAGCAATGATGAATATAGTGGAATGCAACGACAAGAATATAATTTAAGATAGATCTAGGGAGTTTGAAGACATGATATGGATATTAGGCAAAAAACATGAGAAAGATTTCAGAATAAAAAGTAAGTTGAAGAACTGAATGAAACTCATAAAGAATAGAATGAAATGGAATCTGAAAATCTTGAAGAATTGATGGTATGTGGAAAGGAAAGTGATGAGAAAGGTTGACGGCACCAGTGTCGACAAAATACGAGTTGACACTGAATAATTAGCCTTGTCCTTCATGCTCAGTGGTGTGATAGAGCTTGGAAAAGGAAGCCTTGGAAAGCTTGTAAGTAACACTATTTGTATCCAAAGAAAGGGGTGTGATTTTAGAGAGGTTACCAAGGCATTCAGAATTTTTTGTAGACCAAGGTTAGTAAAAATGGAAAAGTTTTTATGGTTGAATTCGCGAATGTATATGATAGAGAAAATTGGCTTCGAAATAACCGAAGCCCATAAAATAAGGGAAAAGGAAAATCGATTTACTTATTTAGCATAAATTAAACACTAAAAGAAGATTTGGAGGAATTTGGAAAAGTTCTCTGGAGCTTTCACACTCACGCCATGCATAACTAGGAGAAAGAGAGTGAGAGATTTTCATAAGGCCATCTCAAGAAGCTTCATAATAGTTTTTTTTTTTTCATTTAAAGCTTTTTTCTGTACTTTTTAGGGAAAATGAGCAGCATTAACATGGATATTAATTTCTACCTCACATGGGGACTGAACCTAGGACGTCTGAGTGAGGTGGAAATTTATTTCTATTGGTCAAGTGATTGTTTATTTCCGCTAACAATGCTGTTATCATCGCCATTATTATTATTATTATTATTATAAAAGATTCTGAAATATAATCCATGAAATCCATGAATTTTGTGATAATTCTCCGTTGCAAATGCTATCATTATTATTATTATCATTATTATTATTATTATTAGTAGTAGTCGTAGTAGTATTATCATCATCATCATCATCACCATAACAGGTTCTGAAATATAATCCATGAAAATTGAATTTTATGTGATAATTTTCCCTTGTAAATATTATTATTATTATTATTATTATTATTATTATTATTATTATTATTATTATTATTATTATTATTATTAAGAGAATCCATGAAAATTGAATTTGTCTATTATAATGTTTTGTGTAAGTTCTGACTGAAATTGAAGTTATAATATTTCCTAAGAATTTGTGATCAAACTCAACTTTTCAAAACTGGTCCCCTTGGAAAGGTAAACATAGACACCAAAGCCTGGACAAGGGAATAGCGGTTCGGGTACCGCGGTAACGAGTATGCCCCATGGGTAATAGCATCATTGTAACGTTAATTTGTAGAGCTGTGTCATTAACTAAGTTCTTAAGTTAGTTTAGTTTTCAGTTACTTCAGTGGATCGAAGGAGCGTGAATAAATGATACTTCGTAATGTTGGCAGCAGATTATAATACTGCTACTGAGTAGACATATAATAATAATAATAATAATAATAATAATAATAATAATAATAATAATAATAATAATAATAATAATAATAATAATAATGATAATAATATGACCTTTTTTGACGTTGCCGAAAGACATTTGTCAGAGGGACCCACCTCTCTCTCTCTCTCTCTCTCTCTCTCTCTCTCTCTCTCTCTCTCTCTCTCTCTCTCTCTCTCTCTCTCTCTCTCTCTCTCAAACGTATGTCATTTATATAACAAAAGTTGTATTGTAAGTCGAGGTCGACTTACCATCCATTTTTCTATTTACTCTTTGTTATTTTTATTTATTTATTTGTTTGTTTTGTTGTCTGTAAATGCACGAATTTAATTTTGGGGACTTTTCTCTCTTTGGTATGAATAAGTCAGTATTAATTTTCAGGACATTGGTTTTATATATTTAGAGACAGAGAATTATTAAAGGTGTTGGAGGTGTGACTGGGATATTGATTTCTTCATATAAGTATATGTATTTATATAATATATATATAAAATATATATATATACATATATGTGTGTGGGTGAAAAATCTATAGCAATCCAAGAGAACACAGAAGTAGTCAATATCCCAGTCACTCTTCTAACACCTTTAATAATTCTCTGTCTCTAAATATATAAAACCAATGCCCTGAAAATTAATCCTGATTTATTCATACCAAAGAGAGAAAAGTCCCAAAATTAAATTCGTGTATTTACAGACAACAAAACAAACAAATAAATAAATAAAAATAACAGAAAGTAAAAAAAATGGATGGTAAGTCGACCTCCACATACAATACAACTTTTGTTATATAAATGACATACGTTTGAGAGAGAGAGAGAGAGAGAGAGAGAGAGAGAGAGAGAGAGAGAGAGAGAGAGAGAGAGAGAGAGAGGTAGGTCCCTCTGACAAATATCTTTCGGTAACATAAAAAAGGTGATATTATTATTATTATTATTATTATTATTATTATTATTATTATTATTATTATTATTATTATTATTATTATTATTATTATTATTATATGTCTACCCAGTAGCAGTGTTATAATCTGCGGCCAACATTACGAAGTGTCATTTATTCACGTTCCTTTGATCCACTGAAGTAACTGAAAACTAAACTAACTTACGAACTTTGTTATATATATAATATATATATATTATATATATGTATGTATATATACTTATATATTTATATATATTATATACGTATTATTTGTTAATAAATATGGTTTTCAACCGGTTCGTTTAGCTGATCTAATTACCAACTCTTCCCCCTAGCAACGTGTTTGTCTTTACCCTTCTTGCTCGATTAACGAAGATTAACCTCAGCCACCGTGTTCTGTGGTCTGTTCAAAGTCATACTCGGGGTGAGAGTAATTTTTTTTTCAATACAGGAATTAATATCTTTTATTATTCCAAACTGATTGCTTAAGGTTTGGGAAGGAACATTCGTCAAAATCCAGATATTCTTATTATTAAGCGTCTTTGACCTTGGGCAAATTCGACGACACGCGGAATAGTGTCGAAATTGGAAACACAATAGGCTCATGAAAGCGTGATTGTAATAATAATAATAATAATAATAATAATAATAATAATAATAATAATGGATCTATTAGCCACGGTGATCGTAACATTGATGAGGATAGTAGAAATAAGTTACGATTCCTCTGGCCCCATCAGCATCTTGCTCACGGAACATCATTATAAAAACGATGCAAAAAAAGGAGTTAAAAAAACTGACTTCCATTTAAAAGAGAAGGAAAACAAACGAGGAAATACGAAGAAGAGGAAGAAAAAGAAACAGAACCCCGGTCATAGGGAAACGGCGAAGGGGAGACTTACGTTTTCGTGGTGTTTCCACGTTTTGCTTCTTTACATACTCATTTCCTGTCATGTGCTAAGCTTAGCACGTACACACACACCCCTTTTTTTATCAGTCACTCAGTCCGTGGTCTTTCTCAGACGTCACTGTGGCATCTTCGGGTTCCTTTTTTTGACTATGGAGTTCCTGGTGATTTTGTGGATTTCGTGTGTTAGGATTTAAATGGTTTATTTTTGTTTTTTTTTACCAAGGGCGGTGTTATGTCACCTTCAGGAACCCCTTTTTAGACAATATGGGATTTCTGTTATTTTTGTGGATGTCGTGTGTTAGGCTTTAAAAAGTTTGTTTTTTTTCCATTGTTCGCTGTGTCTGATTTGAATCCATATATTTTTTTTTATCCATTACTACATAATAAGAGCTAAGCAGAGCACATTATGTAATCGATTTGTTGATAGGATCTTAACTTACGAAATTATTTTTGGCCCAAATGCAGCTGTACGTTGTTGTACTTGTTGATTTTTTGGCAGATCAGCAACACCCTGTCCACCTGTTTGAAAATTTATGCACAGACCTCACGTACCTTTTCCTTGGTCACACACACACACACACACACACACACACACACACACACACACAAACTGTCCTTCCTGAAAACAGTCGTCTTTCAGTTAGCCTTAAATTATGATATTTGCGAAGGTTACACGGAAATGACCCAGAAGAAATGCGCGAGAGCGGTTGCTATTTTGCGTGTAAAACAGCGCATGTGAAAAGGCTTACTCGAGGGCGGACTCACGTGTCCAGTCACTCTTGAGCAAACGTGTTCGACGCAGACTCCAAACGGAGACAGCAAATTCAGCAGAAAACGAAGCTGTTTTTCGCCAGAGAGCTAAACCAACAGGTTGAAGCAGATGATTGTAAGAGTTATATAGAGAGTGGGAATCTCCGGTTAACGGTTTGACATGGTGTGAGGGGTAGTCTTTGATCAGGGGGTTGGTTGGGTGGTTAAAAGGGAGGGGGAGAATTGTTATTTCGGGGACTATCAGGTTGGCCGCTAAGGAAACTGTGACAGAGCGGGTGGCTCTCAGGCGCTCCCTGTGCTGATGCCTGTCAAGTGCAGGGAACTGCCATAAATGGCAGTTCCTCATTTTTTCTATCCCTCTGTAGCATCGAATATAGTCACGATGCATTCGGCATTGGGTGCCAGAGGTTATAAATTTTCCGTAGGGAGATTTTAATTTTTTACATTTTTTCAATCACGTAGGGGACCTTTTCAAGAGCACTGGACTGTGCAGTGTCTTGAATGTTTGATATCACTGGTCTTTCTTTCAGTGGACACCAATTACACGTTACTTACCATCCTGTTTATCATTTGGCTTCTTCCATTTGTGGATAATACGCTGGGGGTAGGAGGGTGTGGGTGTGTGTGTGTGTATGCTTGGGGGAGGCTTGGCCTGTTGGTAGAGACGTCAAGAAAGTGTCTTGTGCATCAGAGAACATGTGAGTGAGAGAGAGTGCAGCGATTACGCGGAGCCCTTCCTGGTTTTAACTGATCATTCTCTGACTCACCGCCTCTGGTAGTCTACGCCGTTTGCTGGAGGTCCTTCAGTGCCCATTCGAGTCCAGACTTCAAACGAGACATACGGGAGGGAAATATCAGAAGGTTCTGCTGTTCAGAACTACAACGAGCTCTCGAACTGCACGAAAGAGACACAAGAGAAGGTGAAAGTTGTTTGGATACTTAGAGGCTCCTCTGAACGATTTCTACAAAAGGGACTTTTAGGTAGGACGTTCCTCGTTCTGCCTTAGATCCCCCGTCTTCTGGAGAAGAGCGCAGTGGTCGATTGTCTGCCGAGATTTGTGCGGAGGAAGACAGTGCCTCCCAGAAAGCTAGGAAAGGTAACAAAATTTCACTTGTCCTTTTCCAAGGCGACTTTCAGCTGACGCTTCCAGAGGAGACCAGGTCATTCAAGGGGCCACGCATCTCGGTAACCAAAGACAACTTTCTATTTTGAACGTCGTCCGTTGCCCTCCTTGAGCTGGCAGGAGTTGCCTGACTACCGCTACAGTGTATTCAAGGACAGAACTCGTCTGCGAGACTTTTAGGGAGCAGAAGAAAGAGAAGAGATTTGAGGGAATACCAAGCCAGAAGAGTGCATTGTCAAAAGTTCACAAGTCGCATCTGTTTCGAAGAAGTATTGGACCACCAAACGGAACCAAAAGTCTACCGAAACTGCCTCTGTTATTTTGAACTCTCTCTCTCTCAAATTCCCACTTCAGTAAATACAGTAGTAACAGGGAAGGATTGTGATTCAGAGTTCCTTACATAGTTCACTTCCACTTTGACCATAAGACCTCAGCATCTATTGTGAATATTACCTACAGTTCCTGATTTTCCGTATCAACGAACTTCACGTTTTGGCATCGTATGAACAGACTCCGGAGAGCAAAGGACACACTTGTAGTACCTCCTTGCTACCTCCCCTCGAAGTATCCTTCGTGCGCCGGCATTTAGGCCGCTTACATGCGTCCTCTATTCAACTCCCGGGGACTTCTCAGGTTTAGAGTCCGCGTTCCAAGTCCCATCGCCGAAGAAAGGGACGGATACCACTCCTCCACTGTGTTGGTTAAGGTTAGTTGGTGTTGTTTGCCTGTCGGTGGAATTGGCGGGAAATTCCAACGGTGAAATTGGCGGGAAATTTAAACTCAATGAAGTTGGCGGGAAATTTAAAGTCGATGAAATTGGCGGGAAATTCCAACTTGGTGAAATTGGCGCGAAATTTAAACTCGATGAAATTGGCGCGAAATTCCAACTCGGTGAAATTGGCGGGAAATTTAAACGGTGAAATTGGCGGGAAATTTAAACTCGATGAAATTGGCGGGAAATATTAACTTTCCGTTAGATGATATAAATTTATGTGTTTTAACAATGTTCTTCATAATGTTGTGGCAGGAGTAGTTATGACATGTCAAACGCCTTATTGTATAATTCCGTGACGTTTATTAGCTAAGCCATTACTGTAGATGATTGTTAATGCATAGTCTATGTGAGAGAACATATTTCATGGGGAAATGTGTTCAGTGTGGGCAAAGCATTTTCCTTTTGAAATAATTGTTTTAAGAAATCCAAGTGCTAGAAATGCATTACGATGTTGCCATCGCTTCTGAACGTGAAAATAAGTAACTGTAAAATGATTTGTTGTGATTCTAGAATGCTTTAGTCAAGACTACCCAAACCATGACCCGTCTCTAGTTTTTAACCAAGATGAACTGGACTACAAGTATTGTTTTGTTATTGCGTAATTGCTGTGTGGTGGGTTATTTATTTTTAAAAAATCCTTTACAAATTAATCTGAAATCTTATGAAAACATTGAGCAAACATCATATTCAACATATTTTACGAAAACCGTTTTATTAAAAGTTCTAACAAAAGTTGGCGGACAATTCCTTCCATCCTAAGTATGTCCCGTAGGAGGGCAGTGCCGTCAGCACACCCCACAGCGTGCAATGTGGGCATTACTAAAGGTTTTTTGCAGCGTCCCTTCGGCCCCTAGCTGCAGCCCCTTCCGTTCCTTTTACTGTACCTCCATTCATATTATCTGTCTTCCATCTTGCTATCGACCCTCTCCTAACAATTATTTCAAAGTGCAACTGCTTTGAGGTTTTCCTCCTGTTACACCTTTCGAACCTACGTACTCTCAATTTCCTTTCCAGCGCTGAATGACCGCATAGATCCCAGTGCTTGACCTTTGGCCTAAACTCTATGTTCCAGTCCATTCCATTCCTAAGTATTTTACAACGAATTACTTGAAATAAAGTAAAGTTTAGTCATTTCTCGGAAGAGAAACGACTCATTGCGAGCCCGGCGCAAACATTAGACGCAAAGGGATGCTATTCAGGTGCGGAATGCGGAATTCCGTGAAATATCCGGTACTCGTCAGGAAGTCCGTGTCCTGGTTTGTAAGCGGATTAACGGTCCGGAGGACCTTTGGCTTATCCTGAGAGAGAGAGAGAGAGAGAGAGAGAGAGAGAGAGAGAGAGAGAGAGAGAGAGAGAGAGATTCTTATAACAATTTTAAAATTGGAATCGTATTCCTTGAATTGCCTTGGCAATTAAACTACTTGACTTTCTTTTTTAGTAGTATCTACATGCCTTGAGGATTACTGCATTTATATATATATAATATATATATATATATATATATATATATATATATATATATATATATACACACACACGTACATACACACATATATATATATATATATATATATATATATATATATATATATATATATATATATATATATATATAAATATATATATAAGTAAATATATATATATATATATATATATATATATATATATATATATATATATATATATATATATATATATATATATATATATATATATATATATATAATATTTATATAATTATATATACATATCTCACACATGGGTGTATTTCCGTGTATAACGATTACTGCCCAGCAAAGCAATATACATGGTTCCTTATTTTAGAACCTCAAGAACTCTATAATTCAGCACCGTTCGCAGACTTAAATGTTATGCTTGAATAATTCTTGTAAATATATAGGTACAGAGTATGGGAAGATTCAGCATGTTACGGCTTCTCAAGAAAGACGCTCTGCTTGTTAGGCATTTTTCATATGGCTAGTTTCACTGGACTCAAGAAATTGTATGTTGAACTTCTCTCTCTCTCTCTCTCTCTCTCTCTCTCTCTCTCTCTCTCTCTCTCTCTCTCTCTCTCTCTCTCTCCCCGTCGCTTTTTGTTTGTGGTTTAAATGTATGTTGGAATGGGGTGTGTCCTCTCCTCTCTCTCTCTCTCTCTCTCTCCTCTCTCTCTCTCCTCTCTTTTTCCTTCTTGTTTAGATGTATATTGAAATGGGGGTTGCTGATTGAAGTTTGACCGTCCTCTTGTCCTATCCAGTTCCCCCCCAACACCTCTCTCTCTCTCTCTCTCTCTCTCTCTCTCTCTCTCTCTCTCTCTCATCTAAGCTGATTTAGATATGCCCTT
>NC_089767.1:37009508-37022008 GCF_040412425.1 Macrobrachium rosenbergii
AGTGCTTGGCGTTTGGCCTAAATTCTATATGCAATCAATCAATCAAGACTCCAGCATAGGCTTAGTTATTTTTATTTTATAAACAACCGATTTTTCTATAATCCGTACACACGCCTACGCGTCATTTCAGCACGTCCGCCAAAAATCTCGATTTTTTCAAACGCTTGTCAAGAAATATACCCACGGTGGTGGGATTTCCTGCGTACAGTTCGCCTTGCTCTCGACCTAGTGCAGCCTTACCATGTATTCTTTGCGTTTGTTTACTTTTGTGTGGGGTCCTTTTATTCTCTTTCCACTTTGCTGTCCAACTCCTTCAGCTTTTCGTACTACGGTTTCATCGCCATTGTTTATAGAGAATTCTTGTGCCAGCTTCAAGTCTAGAGTTCTGAATCGGGTGTCTTTGCACTCGTATATTTTTCTCAGTGTTCCTTTTATTCTCTTCTCTTATTGCTGTCCACCTCCTCCAGCTTTTCGTTCTGCAGTTTCATCCTCACTATTTATGCAATATCCTTGTGCTAGCCTTTTTGTCTAGAGATCAGAATCGGAAGTCATGTAATAAAAATATTACAAGACAGAATTCTCTTGCTAGCCTTCAAATCAAGAGTTCTGAATCAGGCGATTGTTTGCAAAATTGATTGATTTATGGCTACTAAAACTGGCGTCACAACATCTAGGTTATTGACGCCGCTTGTAAAATATAACAAGAGTGACTTGGTACACAGAGTTCCCATGCCATTCTTCAAGTCTAGTTCTCAGAATCGGCTGTCTTGTAATAAGACATAACTGAAGTGGCCTCGTATCGCCCAGAAGTAAGTAGGTACGCTCACTGCCTCTCCTTGTTACCATATAAGTCCACGCCTGGGATCTCTGGAGCGACGAGCGACCGCCGCGGTGTTGGGATTACAGTAAAGGCTGCTGCTTCTGTTGTGTTGGCACCTTGTAGAAATCTGTTCCGGTCTTAATCAAGTTCGGTTTCTTGTTGTTGTTGAAGATTAAGCCAGCACAATGCCGGCACTGTCTCTTGTTCTCAGAGTAGCCCGTAATAGTAGATGTCCTCTGTCAGGAGATTAAAGTTGGTGGTTGTAAAAGGAAGGTAGAACAAGATTCCGACAGAAGTTCGAGAGAGACGGGAATTGCTGTAGAATCCTTCATACCGCTTTTGACGTTCAGAATCACATCGATATTTTTCTCATTTTGGCTTTTGTTTTCGAGAATTTTCTGTAGTTTCTTCTGAATGTTAACAGTTATTCAGATGATTGCTTCTGTCAAAATCGAAATCTTGGTTTCTTTGTGTTCTGCATATTTGTATTTCGACAGTGATTAGGGGTGTTTGTATGTAAGTGCATACGCGTTTCAGTACCTCTTTCAGTAAGGTTGTACGGATATAATGTAACCAGTATTGCTGACCATATTCCAACTTGTGCTTATATTATGGCACAGAATACTGATTTCGCCTTTTTGTTATTATTAGATATATTTAATTTTTATTTTCACTCCATCAAGTAAATGCAATTTCTCCATAGGAAAAAGATGATACCGAATGGTTAGGGTAATGCATTAAGATGTTGGTTCGTACGTAACCTAAAATTTTATTCCATTACATTTTAAATTGTGAAATTAAAATTTCAAGACATACACATATCTGTGTATCTATCTGTCTATCTATTTATCCATCTATCTATTCTATTCTGTCTATCTGATAATCTACCTGTCTATCTATCGATCTATCTGTCTATTTGTTTAAAACATTTTTGAAAGTAAAGAATAGCAGTGTCATGAGAAATTTTGAAGTGAAGCTTTCGAGGCAAATTCAAATCTCTCTCTCTCTCTCTCTCTCTCTCTCTCTCTCTCTCTCTCTCTCTCTCTCTCTCTCTCTCTCTCTATATATATATATATATATATATATATATATATATATATATATATATATATATATATATATATATATATATGTGTGTGTGTGTGTGTATGTATGTATGTATATGTATACATTTAAAACAAAATGTTTAAAGTAAACAATAGCAGTTTTATCCGGAAACGGAGATAGTCTCAATTGTAATCTTATGTTATATTCTAATGGTAAATATATAGTGCATTAGTAAAAGCAGGAACAGAAGTCTTGTAGCCTGGAGAAATCCTCAGTTTGACAAATATGCAGACGAGGAAGTCTTACCAGGAAAACCGAAGAAGCCATGTTATTAAGGGAGAGAGAGAGAGAGAGAGAGAGAGAGAGAGAGAGAGAGAGAGAGAGAGAGAGAGAAGCACACTTATCTGTTTTCCTGTCAGCGAAGGCATGTTGAGAGAGAGAGAGAGAGAGAGATGAATGTCGTGAAACACTTTCTTGATTTCCTTAACAGCAAAGGCAAAAGGGTGAGAGAGAGAGAGAGAGAGAGAGAGAGAGAGAGAGAGAGAGAGAGAGATATCGTGAAACGCTTATCTTTTCTTATCAGTGTAGGCAAAGGATAAGAGAGAGAGAGAGAGAAACACACTTATCTGTTTTCCTGTCAACGAAGGCATGTAGAGAGAGAGAGAGAGAGAGAGAGAATATCGTGAAACACTTATCTGTTTTCCTATCAGTGAAGGCAAAGGATAAGATGGAGAGAGAGAGATGGAAACCTCAAGGACTGTCAAAGTTTCCAATAAGGTCTCTGTGGACTCACCTTATACGAAATAAGCCTGCATTAGTTGAGCTGCTTGGAAGCACTTGGAATATTCCTACAAGGCTCTCTCTCTCAGATAAGTCAACAGAGACCTTACTGGAAACTCTGACAGTGTTTAAGGATTCCAGCTCTCTCTCTCTCTCTCTCTCTCTCTCTCTCTCTCTCTCTCTCTCTCTCTCTCTCTCTCTCTCTCTCTTCCTTCCTTTACCTTCACTGATAGGAAAACTGATAAGTGTTTCAGGACATTCATCTCTCTCTCTCTCTCTCTCTCTCTCTCTCTCTCTCTCTCTCTCTCTCTCTCATCGCATTTACAAAAATCATTTTAATTTCTACAAAGCAAATTATTCTCTCTCTCTCTCTCTCTCTCTCTCTCTCTCTCTCTCTCTCTCTCTCTCTCTCTCCATTGAAAACACAATACCAATTTTCCAAATAGACTAATGGTAATTGTGACACCTGACCACAGGTGGCGGTAGCAGCAGCGACGATGAGAGAGAGAGAGAGAGAGAGAGAGAGAGAGAGAGAGAGAGAGAGAGAGAGAGAGAGAGACTCCGTGATGCAAGCGGTCGCGGAAGAGCGCTTTAGAGCCTTAGTACTAGTTGGAGAGTGGTGTGCGGTAGAGCTCTTGAGTGGCTCTGTTAAAACTCCGGTGGTTTTTTTTTTTAAGAGTTTGGAATATTTTTTTTTTCTCGTTTTGGGTTTGAGTGCGGACACTGGTAAGCAAGTGGTTCTGAGAGTGTTTAATTATATATATAATAATATGTATTTTATATATATACTGAGATATTTTCATATTTATATACAAATTCTATATGCAAATCATATATATATATATATATATATATATATATATATATATATATATATATATATATATATATATATACTAATTTTATAATTTTATACCAAAACGGGAAACACAATCAAGTGTTATGTGTCTGTGTATGTTTGTGTGTGTGTGAGAGAGAGAGAGAGAGAGAGAGAGGAAGGGTATTTTTATCGACATCATTTCCGAATTCCTCGTTCAATTATATGGCGCAGGTGTAATACATAAAACCCATTAACAGGTGTATGTTAGTGCGTGAGTGTGTTATCATCATCTGAGGCTATGACTTCCTCATGTCTGCCCCAACAACTGCGAACATTGTTAGCGTGTTTGTCCACTGATTGTACGGCTCACAGTTGGTTTAAAAAGAAGAAAATAGGTTCGGTTCACCTAAAGACAGGTGGTTTATCTGTTGTAACTGAATGTACAAGGTAGGGTGGCTAATCAAGATTCATTGGAGTTCATTCGTGGACAGGATAGGGATAAACATCTTGCATACATATGATTCTGCTTAACATTCTGGTGGCTTGAACGCCCAGTTACATCTCTCTCTCTCTCTCTCTCTCTCTCTCTCTCTCTCTCTCTCTCTCTCTCTCTCTCTCTTATTGTGGACGGTTTGTAGTGTATAATCATAGCAAGAGAATCCTCACATCTCTGTAACTCATGCGAATGGGTAGTATTAGATTCTGTTCACAGATCACACCTTTTAAAACATTATCTTCATACTTTTTTCACAGGAGCTACAGCAACGTCTGGATTTGAATCTCAAAATACAATCTGTACTTCAGTGAAATCAAGGAAAATCTCTGGTGGCGTGAATCACTGATATGAATCACGTATCGAAACTTATTTTTTATTTTTTGGCAATTTTAACTGGAAGAGAGAGACGCATTTGCGGTGACAATTGCAAAAGTTTGATAGCGAGGTGCAGTATGCTGACTCACAGTCTGCTCGACATCGTCTGGTTGGTTAGTGGCTTCCCGCTTCTGGACCAATGGCGTCCCAGAACGCATTTACACGTCAGTGCCAGTGTTAGCCAATGAGAGACGAGAGTTTCTTTCCTCACTCTTTTGCTGATCTTCCCCTTCCTTAGTAAAGGTTTTTTTATTTTAGTATGTTTTTTGGAATCTACAGTCGTATGGTAATATTTTATTGAAAATCATAGTCTCTTCAACTTGATGACTTCACCTTTGGTGTTTTTTGAGCAAGACTTACTATGTGGATTCTCTCTTGAGTATTTTATACTACGTCACTGAGAGATTGAGAGATTGGGGAGTGGCTAATAGAGAGAGGATGACTGATTCTGGGAACATTTGAGGGGAATTCGTCACCAAGTCCAAAATTACTTAGTTTTTTTAGTTATTTATTTTTTCGCTTCTTGGTGAAGCTTAGTGCCTAGAATTTTAATTTAATCACCAACTTTCAAATTTTTAGTCAACTAATTTTCAGAATTATTGCTTTAGGGTTCTTATGTGCGCTGTACCTGGCTAGAATTGGCTAAATCTTAGAAGCAGTGCTATCCAACGCTGACGTAGTGGTTATAGTAGGGTTTCTCTGGTGGAAGTCGATAGGTTAACCGCATGATATTCCTTTAGTGTACCATCGCCCGTGGTAACCAAGTTCCACTGTCTGACTCAAGCCTAAAGTATAAAAAATCACTGGGGAGGTCGAAGAGTTCGGTCAAACTCCGAAGAAAGCGTTTGACTCTCTTCTTGAAAGTGGGGAAAATCACTGGAAACTTAAGAGTTGTAATAGGAATTGAGATTTCTAAACGCTTAACATTTACCTTGCTATTAGGTTGGCGTTTTGATACATTTTGTAAATTGATTTGAAAGATCTCCCAGCTGTATTTACTGATTTCAAAATTTGTATTATGTTAATTTCCACTCTTATTATTAGACTTTTTATCTTATGAAGTCAGTGTTAAGTGTGTGGAGTGACTGAGATTAGCTTTTAGTTTTATTCCTATGTGTCTTTCTGTGTCTATAATTTAGTTGATGTTGCGCGGTTTGTCATTCGTTATTTGTATTATTGATTTCACGTTGAATCCTTTTTGTTTTCGTTTTGCTCTGTTGCTATCTCGCTTTCAGTATTTAATTACAGTTCATTGTTTTGACAACTTGGTTCATTTCTTGAAGGCTGTTTGTCTATTATCAGGTAACTGAGGTCTTGATTACCTGAAATATGTTTTTGATCTTGTAAAATAGTCACACCGTGATGTGCTTATATATATATATATATATATATATATATATATATATATATATATATATATATATATATATATATATATATATATATATATATATATATATATATAAATACAAACATTTTAATATATAAATATATATATATATATATATATATATATATATATTTATATTTATATTTGTATTTATATATTTAAATGTTTCTGTTTGTGTGTGTATGTATGTATGTATGTGCATGTGTGAGTGAATTTTACATTTTTTCATTGTTGAACTACGGTTTTTAATTCACACATTCCGTCGTATTAACGCTTTTCGAAATTCTCTCTCTCTCTCTCTCTCTCTCTCTCTCTCTCTCTCTCTCTCTCTCTCTCTCTCTCTCTCTCTCTCTGCTCTGCCATTCTGAAATCCTTCGTCACCTTTCTTTTCAGGTGAATAGTGCTTTGTTTCGTTCATTGCGAAATCGTAAAACACTTTTTCTTTATTTCCTATCTTTAGATGGGCTTTAATTTCGCGTTAATCATTGAATTTCCATCAAAAGTTTATGGTTTTTTTTTAATATTCTATTGCCGTTTTGTACTTGCATCGAATTAATATATACAAAAATTCAATGATGTTTTATATATATATATATATATATATATATATATATATATATATATATATATATATATATATGTGTGTGTGTGTGTGTGTGTGTGTGTATGTATGTATGTATGTATGTATGTATATATCGTTAAAAGTGAAATGTCAGGACTGTGTTTTAGTGCCAGCTGACTTCCGGGCCAAAATTGACTTCCAGTTTTAACAGATATTGAGACAACAGAACAATGCGTCGGCCGAGGCCGTAACCGCTCTCTTAGTCTTTAAAAAAAGAAAAATGAAATAAAAGTTTAGTTTGCAATTTTAAAGGAAAGACGTTACGCTTGATAGAATCTCGGTGCTTTAAAATTCACAGAGTAAAATATTATTATTATTATTATTATTATTATTATTATTATTATTATTATTATTATTATTATTATTATTATTAGCACTAACGCTTGATGGAATTTTTCCAAGTCTTTTTATATTCTTGAGATTAACTTATTATTAATATCTGAAGGATGACGTTTTGAGTGCAACACATTTTAAAGCTATTTACAAGACGTGGCTTTTAAGAGTTCTTTTTGTAGTAATGCTTCAAATACATAAAAGTTAAAGATATCACCGGTGAATTTACTATTATTGGGACTTCTCGTCTTGTAGTACACTAGGGAAGGTGAATGGTACGATTTTTAAAGAGAAAATAAGGCAAATGACCGAATGATTGACATGGGAAGAAGAATTTGGGGGTTAGACGTGAAAGAGGGGTTGTGGGCAAATTATTTATTTATGAAAATGTTATGTGACAAGTTGAGATGGAATGGGTTGAAAGAGAATAAAAGTTTCTGTGGAAGTCAAAACTGGAATGCCTAATATGACTGTTGAGCCAACTCCCCTTTATGGATGCGAAGCGTGCGTGTTGAATGTAAATGGAACCTAAAAGACTGAAGATGGTTTTGTCACATGGGAAGAATATGTATATGTATGTATATATGTGTGTGTGTGAATGTATGTATGTGTGTATGTATAGCCCAATTGTCTGTTTACAGGAAATAAAGTCTGGCTTCAAAGCACTATAAAGAATGTTTGTTTTTCGCACAAAGGTAAATGTTTAGTTCATAAGTCTTGAATCTTGTAAACGAAGATTAGTTCAGGGCAAGAATAAGATGTAAAAAAATGAGCACAGTTCAGAGAATACAGGATGAATACAGCCAAAGTTTGTCTCGATGAGAGAATTACGCCCGTGTTCAAGTGGTTGATGGGAGACTGACAAATTGAAGGGTGATGATTTCAGGACTCGTGTTTGAGAGAGAGAGAGAGAGAGAGAGAGAGAGAGAGAGAGAGAGAGAGAGAGAGTCATAGACAGCGGTTCGATATTTGCAGAATTTTTATAAAAATTCAGAGCATGACCGAATATTTCTACATTATTTTGAAATGACACACTAAATAAATCATTTACTTTTATGACTTTAGTTGTTTTCTCTCTAATCCAAACATTTTATTACATCAGAAATTTTCATTTGTTCATATCTGTAATTTTCACCAGATATACAATCGTGAATTTTTCATGTATCAAATAATTTTCATATATGTATGTGTAAACATACTTTGAATCGTCTTCTGAAAATTGTTAATTTTTCTAATTTGTAATTTTCACCAGATATATAATAGTAAATTTTTAATGTCAGATCATTTTAATACGTTTTTGTAAATATACTTTGTATATCATCTTAAATTTGTTAATTTTTCTAGTCTGCAATTTTCACAAGATGTATAATTATGATTTTTACGCATTAAATAATTTTCAAACATATATTCACACGCTTATAATTGTGAGATTTTTTTTATATATATTAGGTAAACATGCATTGCATGATCTGCTTTAGACTTTTTCTAGAGGCGTTGCGTCATCATTCATCCTGCTAACTAGAGCAGGTCTTGCTAACTTAGCTATAAGTGACGTAAAATGATGAGAGAACCTTTTGAATGCGTCTTACATGTCACTCAGTAGAAGGTCGTGGATATTATAGAAGTAAAGTGCTACGACATTGGTCATGCCTACTTGAAGTGGAATTTAAACTACGAGCGTTTGAGCTAATTGTAAATTGTATTTTATATGCCACGCAGAAGCCGTTTGAATGATTTTTTTTATTAGAATTATTTGGCGTGTGGTAGAATATTGGAACTTTATAGCTTTCAGCTCGTACAAGGAAGCTTACATTATCCCTTAATGATACTGTTTGTTATATCGTGCCTACCAAACTAAAAACCTACTTATAGATAAAATTAATCTCTCCTCTCTCTCTCTCTCTCTCTCTCTCTCTCTCTCTCTCTCTCTCTCTCTCTCTCTCTCTCTCTCTCTCTCTCTCTCTCAAAATATTTAATGAGAGTTGTTGCTCTGAAATAAAAAAAAAAAATCAGCCTTCTCTTCTGCACTGTAGACATTACTTACGGTTCTTTGCGGCGCCCCTTCGGTCCCTAGCTGTAACCCCTTTCATTCCTTTTACTGTACCTCTGTTCATATTCTCTTTCTTCCATCTTACTTTCCTCAGCCCTCTCCTAACAATTTTACAACATTATCTTCAGCACTTAGTGACCTCCTAGGTAACAGCGCTTGGCCATTGGCCTAAAATTGTATAAAGCAATTTATATTCCAATAGGACAGAATTAGATGTATTCCTGTATAGGAAAAACTTACTTGTGTTGTATACCAAAGCCTCTGGAACGCACTAAGCCTATGAGTAACTTACTTGTCGAAGCGGTAAAATCTTAGACCATAATTGATTTGGGGTTGTTGTTGTTTTTTTTTGTTGTTTTTGCTTACAAAAGTCTTCCATTGTTGAGTCTATTCCATTGCAGGCGGTACGTTTATCAATCATGCATAACGTGTGTTTAAGAAAATAAGCACAGGGAAGTAATGCCTGGAAGTTGGTCATTCAGTAATATTTTTTGTTGCTAAAATAATCACTAACAGCAAAAGTTGTTTGTGTTTAAGCGTGTATATATATATATATATATATATATATATATATATATATATATATATATATATATATATATATATATATATATATATATATATATATACATGATATAATATATATATATATATACTCGTATATATATTGTGTGTATAGGTTTGTGTATGTTTGAGCGATCATGCGCGTTAAGCGTACATCCTGTGCAATTTATTAATGTGTACAATAGAAGACTTGAGAAAATGTTGCTGCTGTTCATCTCCTTCTAATGGACTAGATAATTATTACTCAAGTTCTTATGCCTCCTGTAAAAATGTGGAATGGATGCAACTTAATGGAGGGTTGAGCAAAACATTAAGTGCTTTATTTCTTGTTATTGTTTTGCATTGAATGGGATGACCTCACATTATCATTAGTTATGTTATTGTTCTTCCTAATATACTCTTCATGACAATCATCGTACTTACTATTGTTCTTTGATGAATACCTTAGTAGCTTCGTTAGACATCAGGGACTTTCATCTTGAAAAGGCGATTATCAGCCATAATAATCAAAGCGTTATTATTCTCAGAAACATCCAAGATCAATTATTTTCTTTCGAACAGCGGTGCGTGTCTAGTTGAGCGCGTAGTAGTACGTTCTCCGTTTCTTTGTCGTTAAGACAATAATTTTATTCCTCGGGCAGGGAAACTGAAGCCTCGTCGTAGAAAGCGAAATTCTCTTTTACGATATTTTTTTTCCATCTTTTGACCCACGGCTATGACATTCGGTACTCTCTCTCTCTCTCTCTCCGCTGATATATACTTTCACTCAAACTCTCAGTTTTTTTTCACCCTATGTACTTCCATTTCTAAAGATATGCATTTTACCCCTCTCTCTCTCTCTCTCTCTCTCTCTCTCTCTCTCTCTCTCTCTCTCTCTCTCTCTCTCTCTCTCTCTCATTGATATATACTTTCGCTCAGACTCTCAGGTTTTTCACTCTGTATATTTACCATTTCAAAGATATGCGTTTTACACATACATCATCATCATCATCTCTCTCTCTCTCTCTCTCTCTCTCTCTCTCTCTCTCTCTCTCTCTCTCTCTCTCTCCACTGATATATAGTTTCACTCAAACTCTCAATTTTTTCATTCTATATACTTACCATTTCTAAAGATATGCATTTTACACATACATCATCTCTCTCTCTCTCTCTCTCTCTCTCTCTCTCTCTCTCTCTCTCTCTCTCTCTCTCTCTCTCTCTCTCTCTCTCATCCCATCTTTGAGGAAACGGAAGCAATTTTTTTTTCGAGATGGTTCACTATGAAAGGAACCTCGACGAATTGTACTGTTTTACGAAGCCTTTTTTGCTAAAATATGTATGCTGTGAGCTCACACGTTTATGTACTATCAGGTTGTAGAATACGGAAGTAATGACCACTGGCGTGGGCACACTTGAATCTCTCTCTCTCTCTCTCTCTCTCTCTCTCTCTCTCTCTCTCTCTCTCTCATACACATTTCGTTGATGTCATTGTCCTGTACACTGCCACATTTGGACATATGTTACGAATCGTAGTAGAAGACAGTGTTCCCAAAATACTACCGTAAAGTACTTGAACGATGTTTCCATCGTAATTAAGTAGTCCTGTAATCTTGTACAATTACAGCATCCACGGTACCTAATTTTACTTTAAATAATACCTCCAGCACTATGCACATTAAACGAGTGAACCAGCCGTGACCCCCGAGAATTTAAGGCAGAATTCTGTGGAAGATTGAACCGAGAGTTTTCAGGCCAGATTTGGCGGGAATTTTTTTTGGGCGTTCGTAGTGCACCTCCGGAACAATAGCTTTTCATTGTCTAAGTTCCTTCGTTAGATTGCTCGTGAAGAGAGCATTGTTTTGAAGTTTATGAAACCACAGATGAGTCCTGGAGAATTCTGGAGTTCTGTTTAGTTCCAGGAAGTAGAATTGAATACCAATGAGGGCGTGTGTGTGTGCGCGCGTGTGCTTAGACCGATAGAAAGGGGCAGCTTAAAAACCTTAAGGACTGTGGTAAAAATTAAAGTGAAATAAAAGCAAAATAATAGAGAATTGATAGATTTGTTTCGTAAAGGAAAGAATGATAAGAAGGGGGCATACGGAGATAAACCTGAAAGGGAAAAAATCATCCAATAAACGAGCATTCTCGGCCTAGACTGAATGTAGTACTATTTCTTTTGTTTCGATATATTGCGTTGTAAACGATTTATGGTTCTTCTCAGAATGACTAATTGTGGATAAATCAAATATATGATTTTACGTGACTTGAACACTTGTCGGAGCGTGTGATCTTGTTTGCTGAGCAATTATAGGTCAATTGACCAATGACCTGATACAGCTGAAAATCCTTTAAGCGCAGCTCTTCCGTTAGAAATGATGCCATGACTATATTTGGCAAAACATATTCCCTCTTTGTTAAACAACAGACAAAGGCCGCTTATACAGGTCTTTTATCACGGTTGAATGGATGTACCGTAAAACATCTATGGATGCGTTGTGTGACGCGTGCCTGCCGCGCATGCGCATAATGTAGGCCTTGTATTTTTAGTAAAGTATTGTATAAGTCGAAAAAAAAAAGTTTGCTACACGCATGAACACAACTTAAATTGTATTTTTAATAAGGTAACTCATAGGTCGAAAAGTAGTTGCGGACATGTTCCTTATTTGTTGACATTCGTACCATAGTACTAAGGCGTTGTTTGAGATTAATGTGCTCGTACGGCGTTGGCAAACGCAGATACTGTTGATATGAAGATGTGCTTGCATTTTTATGTACCTTTTCGTACAAGCGAATCTGTTTATTTATTATTTACTCGAATAACAAGCGAGAAAGTGCATAGATTAAAATGCAGATACTATCACTTCATAAGCAATATAAACACGATTGATGTAGACCTATACAGTAGACATTGTCGTGAAAATTCACTCGACACGGCCATGGATCTTGGTGATTTCGATCAGTAAACTTCTTGGGCTTTCCCACGAGAGAGAGAGAGAGAGAGAGAGAGAGAGAGAGAGAGAGAGAGAGAGAGAGAGAGAAGCTCTGTTACATGAACAAGGCCGAACTTTTCTAATTGGATTGACTTGCTCGCTCTTTCCCGTTTTCTATCTTCGCCACCGAGGAAGTGTCGAGGAGAACGGTTGGATTAGTTGTGTGTGTGTGTGTGTGTGTGTGTGTGTGTGTGTTTCTCTTGTTGATGTGTAGGCTGTGTGAATATTCCTGTA
>NC_089767.1:37024508-37047008 GCF_040412425.1 Macrobrachium rosenbergii
AGCTTTAATAACTAATTTAGTGGGTGTTTGCTTTGTCTCCGTGTGAAAAGAAACCATTAAAGGTCTATATAGCTAGTAATGAAACTTAGTAGGGAGAGGTATCTTTGTGAATTTTGAAACCCTCACTCAGGTAGTTCTTTAGGAGAGTACAGTGACTTGAATTGAATGTAGAATTTAGGCCAAGGGCCAAGCACTAGGACCTGTGAGGTCATTCAGCACTGAAACGGAAATTGTCGGTTAAAGGTTTGAAAGGTGTAACAGGAGGAAGACCTCGCAGTTGCACTATGAATCAGTTGGTAGGAGGGGGTGGAAAGTAAGATGATAGAAAGAGAATATGAGAGGAGATACAGTAAAAGAGACGAAAGGGGTTGTAGCTAGGGGCCGAAAGCACTTTGCAAAGAACCTAATTAATGCCCACAGTGCACCGCATGAGGTGCACTGACGGCACTGCCCCCCTACGGGGTTGGTCTTGAAATAAATCTGGCAGTTTTAAACCGAGGCCAAATGAAGGTATATTTTTAAAAGCCAGTCATCGGAACAAACATATGTGCCAAATACGGACTACTTCTCGATTTATTTGAATTATGTGTGGTCATATTGGGTGTCTGCAGTGTTGCCATCATCCAGATTTTATGCCTCGAATAAAATGAATTGATAGATTAATGAAACAGACATACTCTGCTCACCTTATGGAGAATTCTTCTTTTGGGGCTAGTAGTATCTAATCTGCATTTTTGACGTAGTTACAGTATTAATAACGGGTATTGTGTCAAATGTTTCTCACTCTAATAGACCTTTTTTATTATAGATAAAAGATTTGTAAGATTATTTTGAATGATTATACTAGGTACGTTTACGGAAGAGAATCATGTATGTTGTGTCGTTTTGTATCATTCATTTGTTTTAACCAATTCCTGGAGTTCATTTCACAAAATCATGACCTGGAAGTAAGTTTGGTATAGGTTATGATGTATTATTGTATTTTGAATCTTTCAAATGTTTTAACCATTTCTTAGAGGATCAGTTAGGTTAAGATATATATTTATTGTCTTTTGAATCTTTCATGTTATAACCAATTCCTGGGAATTGGTTATAACATGAGTAAAATCATGACTTGGGATTCATTACCAGTTACCTGTAGAATACAGGTGATTCTTTCATCAGTATTAACCAGTTCGTGAAGATTATTTTACAAAATCATAACCTGGAATTCATTACCAGTTACCTGTAGAATACAGGCGATTCTTTCATCAGTATTAACCAATTTCCTAAAGATTACTGTACAAAATCATGACATGGAATTCATTACCAATTACCTGTAGAATACGGGTGACATGGAATTCATTACCAATTACCTGTAGAATACGGGTATTTCTTTCATCAGTATCAATCAATTCCTGGAAGATCATTTCACACAATCATGACCTGGAATCCAGTACCAATTACCTGTACAATACAGGTGATTCATTCCTATGCCCTGTCTAACTTGCCACTCCCTTTTCTCTCCTCCTGCGCATCCTGCGCGGCCCTCTGGCGGAAAACCAGCACTCCGAGGACCTGGCATCTTTGACAACGCGAACGGCGACGCCAACGCCATCCTCAACGGCAAGATGATCGCCCAGAACGGCAGCGGCGGCGGCGGCGGCTACGTAGAGAAGCCGGGACTCAATGTAAATGCTCGAGAATTCGTTTCTTTGAACACCAGGCCTCCCCTCCAACACTCGAAATCCTCCAGTAGTGTGCCCCTTCAGGTGAGTTTCTCAAGGGGCAAGAGAGAAACGTTTTGATAACAGTAACAGTAGATTTTGTTGCCGAAGTTGTTGCTAGGGGTCCAGAATACACGGGTGTAGGTAGAGATAGGGACGAGGGATTGAGGTTGAGGCCTCTTGAGAAGGAATGCCTTGGTTCTGACCCTTCAGGTGAGTTTCTCAAGGGGCAAGAGAGGAACGTTTTGATAACAGTAACAGTAGGGTAGATTTTAATTGAGTTGTTGCTTTTTTTTGGGGGTCCAGAATACACGAGGGGTGATGTAGGTAGAGTTAGGGAACGGAGGATTGAGGTTTAAGCTTTAGGAAGGAATACCAGGATTATGATTCTTGCACTGAAGTAGGATGTCACAGCCGTGTTTTGAGTACGGAAGGATTTTTAAGGAATTGTCTCGTTTCCGAGAGGAATTTTGAATTAAGTTGTGGTTTTGGGGGCGTTCATAGTACACGAGGAGCGTTGCAGGTAGAGTTAGGGAACGAAGGATTGAGGGTTAAGTCTTAGGAAGGAATATTAGGTATATGATTCCTGAATTGTAGTAGGATGTCACATCTGTGCTTCAAACACGGAAAGTTCTTTAAGGTATTCCTTTGGTGAGTTCGTGTGGGTTGTAGATAATTAGGGAAGCAAGGCGTGAACTTTAAGCCTTTTAGAATGTAATACCAGGATTATAATTCTTGAATTAAGGTAGGATGTCACAGGGTGAGCTCACTAACATCAAGTAGTAGTTCCGTCAGTATCCAGTCTGTGGGAACAGCCTCAGTTAACGCAGTTTTCCTGTTGCTAATCTTGTTAGTGTTTGCTGGGAGGGGATTTTCCAGTGACCTTCCACATCAGGTCGTCGTAGTAAGCCATCTTAAATAAACTGGTCCAGCCTTGTCATACTTTAGACCAGTGGTTCTCAACCAAGGAGGGGGGGAAATTGAATTCCAGAGTTTCAGGGGCTGGGGGGGAATTGTGACCACAGATTGGCAGGCTCAGACTGGCTCTAGGACCACACAAAACGCAGTGTCCATCGGTCCGCACAACTGAGAGGTCATGCTGGGCTTTCTCTCTGCTAGATTGTGTTTGCGTTAGTATTTTGTTGCATATTTTTTGGAATTCACCTTTAGAGGCAAACAATTCTGGAAAGGGGTTGGGGTTTGGAAATGACATTCTGATATACGGTGAAAAGATGCATGGGCCAAAAAAAAAAAAAAAAAAAAAGGGGGTTGAGAACCACTGCTTTAGACATTTTATTGAAGCACAGGTTATACATCTCAGAGGAGACATGAAGTCAAAGAAAATATTAGAGAATACTTAGAGGTATTCTACTTCGGTTCGTTAGCATTCTAAAAGAAATTGGAATCCCAAATTCAGAAATTAGGTTCGCTTGTCAGTTCGGTATAGCTAGTCGATATGGGAGTTCTAGGTGTTGTGCTTATTCTGTTTACCTATTATTTTTCTTATTTTTGATAAAAGTATACATAATTTCCATTTACATTTAGATTAACATTATTTCACGGTATGTGTGAGAGGATTGGGTAGCTGAATAGAAGGAAAATCCAAGGCTGTTTTGTTAGAATAAGGTTCAGTAGAGGTCATATCGGATTGGGAGACTGTATAGAAATGGCCTTAAATGCAGTTCTGATCATTAAACTCTCTCACCTGAGGTAGATAGGCATCTCAGTAGTATTAGACCTTTGCTTGGAATTGCTGACCTGCCGCTGGCATGAACTCTTCTCTAAAATATCAATATACAGATAAACTCTCGATTAAATCCTTCAGTCTCGGATAAATTGAAGTAAAGTAACACAAATAAAACCCAGCTAGGGGGGCATAACACACCTTAACACCCAAAAATCTATCGCTCTGCTTATGACATCATTCTGTGTGGCCTGTAACACGCACACGAAAAAGAGAACACTTGAACTTGTGTCAAAACTTTAGCTTTTCTTAAAAAGAGGTGAAATGTTGTGGGGATGGCCCTGGTGTCTTCACAACCCATGTTCACCCGTACTGTTTGTTGCATGTTTGTCTGCTTGTGTTTGTGTCTTCACGGACGATGTGTGTTTGTGATCTCATTCAGTCCCTCTCGGGGGCTCTCGTGTCTTGTTGACACTTCTCAGCTGATTCGCTTACGTCATACTCGAAGCCTCGCTGAGATCTTTTCATTTCGTCTAGTTCTGCACTGACTTTTTTTTTTTGTTTTTGTTTAAATAAATAAGATCTTTCATTGTGACGTTTATATCTTGTAAAGTTCTCCACTAACACCATTTTTCTTTTATAAGATCCTTCACTATATCTTTCCTCGAAAGACCTTTTAACAGATTTTTATTTCATATAAAAAAAATAATTCAGGATGACAGTTATATCTTGTAAAGTTCTCCACTAACACAAATTTTCTTTTGTGAATTCTTTCACTAAGCCATCTTTCTTTGAAGACCTTCGTAATTGGTGATTCTTCTTTAAAATTCTTGAGTGACGTTGTTCTGCCTTAAAAATCCTTTACTTACGCCACTTCTTTGTAATTAGGACAAATGTTACGCTCTATATTCCGTCCTGACCTCAGATTTCATTCATATTAATATTTCTAAAGGGAGAAGTATCTTAATAGATTAAGCATATGGTGATGTTCTAATTAGGTCTTGTAACAGATCCTAGTAATTTTACAGTCATTATTTTACAATCATCATCAGATTCCGTTGATCCTTTCTTCTTTCTCTTTTAACGTGCTTGTTTTCTCCTCTTCTCCAGGAGGTTAAAAGCTTTATAAAGACAGATTTCATTTTACAATGCTGAGTTAGTAACTTCAGAGTAAGCATTATGCGATGTTAATCTTCTGCATAACATAGGCTAGAACTTCATCGGTATTCTTCTACTCGAAGATTAGATTCATTTCGGAATGCTTTCATCGCTTCGGGTGACATGACAGGTGAACTCTGACTCTTCATAAGATATTTTATATTTCTTCTCTTTCCTTGCTCCAAGTGACACTTAGAATTTCAAGCACTTGCTTTTGTAAGTCATTCTGTCAGCTTACATGCTTGGCAGCACAAACATTTTAGCTCTCATTAATACTGTACGTAAACATATAGTCAGTAACTGTTTATATATATATATATATATATATATATATATATATATATATATATATATATATATATATATATATATATATATATATATATATATATATATATATAATATATTATATAAATGTTTGTAAAATAGTAATTGATTATATATATATATATATGTTTGTAAAATAGTAACTGTTTATTATATATGTTTGTGGAATAGTATTTGTTTATTATGCATATTATATGTTTGTATATTATTTATATATTTTAAAACTTTTTAATCGTGATTTTTTTTGCGTGGTCACAGATTTTTACGTGGCTTTTTTTTCGTCTCCATTTTTGCTTGTATCATATTTAAATGAAATGTAAAAAAATCAGTTAAAATCATAAAATCTTCTGTTTATTATTCCACTCATTATTGTTGTTTTTTGTCCCTACCGTCATCAGCGTTATTATCATTTACCGGGAGTGTCCTGTCGCCATCCTCGTAATTGTCTGTAATTACTCCGTGCAGGTCACACGCCCCTTCTCCTCAGTCCTTTCTTCGTTATCATAACTGGTATTAAAACTTTGTCCTTTCTTCGTTATCATAACTGTTATTAAAACTTTGTCCTTTCTTCGTTATCGTAACTGTTATTAAAACTTGGTCCTTTCTTGGTTATCATAACTGTTATTAAAACTTTGTCCTTTCTTCATTATCATAACTGGTATTCAAACGTTGTCCTTTCTTCGTTATCATAACTGTTATTAAAACTTTGTCCTCTCTCCGTTATCATAACTGTTATTAAAACTTTCTAAGGAACGATGTCACGTGACCCTTCGTTGATGTCTAATGATGTCACGCTTCTTTGTGTCATGTTTAATTAAGTTGTGAAGACTTTTTTTTATTTCCTATTCTCATTTTGCTTTTTCAGGCATTGGATAGTTAGTTTAACGTTTCAAAACAACTTGGTTTAATTTTTTGCTCTCCAAAATTATTGACTGTTAAATCAGTCGCTCTATTGGTTAAGATATTTTAATTTGGTAGAGGCATTTCCGCTTAATAAGTTAAAGAGACAAGTCCACCACTGATTCGCACGATTATTAATAGCGTCACCGTCCAGTCATTCTTCTTCTTGAAAACTCGTCTCACTTCTTCGGGTCTTCAGTTAGCCTGATCTGGATTTCAGATACGCAGCCTCTCTCCCTATCCCCCCTGTCTCTCGTAGCGTGTCTTTGTCCCTCAACCGACGCGTCTCTCTTGCAGGGTCGACCTGGCAGTCTGCAACACTCCAAATCAGGCAGTAATATTCGACAGACAGCCAATGGTGATATTCGACCCCCGAGTGGCTCTCCTCCCAGGGTGCACTTCAGCGACGACAAGGAAAATGACCCAGATTCTAAGGTAAGAAGAAGAAGAAGAGGAAATCTTTCAGTACAAAGCTGTTATTCTCCACTGTAGTTCAGAAAATAAATAAATAATCTTGCCTATCGTGATGCAGGTGTTTAGGGAAACTAGGTCAGATATAACATTAACAACACCAGGAAGTCGACAATAATTTTTCGTACCTTGGCACCTGTCTTCGACACCAGTACAGGTGGAGGGAAGTGATAGTCTTATTTCGCAAATAATATATATTCAGTATCACATTTTCTCTACATACACGCGCTGACACACAAACACGAATGAATATAAGGATCACACAGAATTGTGAGATATTTTAGTCAACAGATCATATGGAAACTTCTAGTTTTTGAAAGGGATTTGCTCAAGGGGTGGAAAGTATGTGCTAAGCCCTGGATGTGACGATACCTTAAAACTCTTGTACAATGAAAAATCTGTCTTAACGTTGTATTAGCTCCAGTACTCCAACCTTAGCTTAGACTTAGTGTACGAGATTTATAGGACACAATAAGTTTGTTTGTATTTACAGACGGAAAATCGTCTCAGATCTAAGGCAAAGGAATAGTTTTTAACTGTTTAAATGTCTTCTGTGTATTCTGTTATTGTATATAATTACGATAGACAGTATCAGAGTTGGTGTTTAATTGATTAGTGTGGTGGTATTTCACTTTAGTTTATTACGCTGAGTTTTTACCATCTGATTACTAGAATTATCTTTTTTAAAACCCGTTCTGAAGGATTTCTCATAATACTGTATTATGGAACATTAGACCTATAGTGTTTATAGGAATGCAACTGTATTGTAGAGTAGGCCTATTAGATTAATGGAGACATATATCATATGGTAATTTAGTATAAATTAAGCTTATTATGTTAAGAATAAATCATCTAATACTGTAATTGCACTGTAAACATTATCCTCACCTTTCATCATTTCCGCAGGCTGTTCCCATGGCCCGGCCTCCCTCCCTGGCTGTGGGAGCTCTGAGCCAATCAGGAATCAAGAGATCCAAATCCCTTGGATCTGCGGACCTTCGAGCGCAATACTTGGAGGCTTCCACGCCCACTACAACTGTACCCGACCTTGGACCATTCTCACCTGATGTCCAGAATTCGATCACGAAAGCCATGTCAGGTTAGAATCACTCTTATGCTGTTACTTATAGCAGTTCTAAATGCAGCTGATTTAGTTACTTAGGTCTAAGGTGGGAGGAAGTTATGAATAGGCCCAGCTTTTGAATGCTGAGAGGTAGAATCAGAGAGGAAGATGCTGGTAGCCAGAGCCACTGTTGATAAGTTGAAAATAGCCACTGCATTACTGTATCTAAGGATGGCTGATTTTCACATAGTATAGCCCTGTGTTATTGTAATTGTTATTATTATTGCTATTGTTGTTGGATAGAAATAAAAGTCAGACATTTTCATCTTCATAAGTAATAGCTTCAGAATGCCCAGGTACATTGTGCATAAGTAGAAATTAAAAGGTAAACCTGTTTTCTCCAAATATTTCTTAACTTGGAGAGAAACGAAGGCAAACCCATTCTTTACAGAAATAGTTAAACCTTTGCTTTTGTGATGCCAGAAAACTGGAAGATGACCATACATTTTGTTCTTGAGGGTGTGTAGGTTGTTGGCCCAGTAATAGACACCACTCCGAATCATGTGACCAACAGCATTGTCACATAGTACCAACATTAGCCTGTCCTTTCATGCCTTGAATCTTGTATTATGTCTTTTGCTTTTGTATGTATATTCTGTAAGGCATCTTCCAGAACAGTCCTGTCTCATCAGAGTAGAATGCATGTTGGAATGTATGTATCCTTTTCCTCAGTTAACTTCATTTTTACTGGAAAGCTGACAGCTGATTCTCCCATTATTTTTATATTTTTGAGTATATGTTAATTTCAAAATCTGTGTAGCTGTCCTTTACTTTCTGTATGGTATGGTAATTTTTGTATTTTCACTCTGTTCAGCAGTTGATTTCAACAAGTCCTCATATAAGCTTTGTGCTTTCTGACGCAACACGTTGCCATCCAAAGGAACACCTTATCTTTTTATCTATTCTAACCACACATTCAAAACCTTTTAAATGTGCGCTAGGCATTTATCTATCACCACCAGTCTTCAGTTGCAAGGGCACAAGCTGAGGCAACACATGTTTGTTTTTCTGTTTCAGTAATCCCTCTATGGATGATTTGTTCCTTTTGAACATTCTAGCCACTTCTGAAAGAGGATGCATTGAGAATTTGATTTTTTTTTCACTCAAAGCAGAAACTTTGTTAGCTCTGTTTAGCTGAGTAAAATTCCCAGCTTCACTACTTTTGCATTTTGGTGTCATATTAATGACCTTTAGACAAAGAAACACCACGGCACAAAAGTGATATCACAAGCGAGTGTTGATAAACTTTTATGCGCAGTGGACGTCGGGGAATGACTAATCTTCATGTGAGAGAATGTACAGACTCAGAGATGAGTCTCATACCCAAGATGGTGGCATGGGATTATTTTTATTTTAATATTTTTTTTCTTTATGCATAATGGAATTCATGTCTTCATAGTTACTTTCCTTACTAATTTGTTATAACATGCCTTATGCAAAGCTGATATCCTATTTTACTGTTTGAGCAATTTCCACATCCAGATTGGAGCTATCTAAGTATTTTACCTAACTAATTCTATTGTTAACCTTCAATTTTAAACTGTTAAGCAGGAACATATCACTTTCATATTTTCATTTGCATGCTCATGGTTCTGGTCTGGATTTGAAAATGATCCAGCCCCATAGACTTCATTTTCTGTGGCTTGTCAGTGACTAACTACGTCTCATGATTTGTTAACAGATCCAAATAATGTCAGTGCAAGACAACTGATGGAAGTTGTGAGGCATGTCTTTACAAGAGTGGTGGAGGCATCTCGACATGCAGAACCAGCTGCCCGCCTTTGTATTGCAATTATTGAGGTAAGAATCTACAAACATATGGTTGTGTTACAGTTAAGCAGTAGAGAAATATAGAAGTGGTACAGTAATGAATTGTAAAAATATATTAGTTGTAAAGTAAAAAATTTTAGAAATATAGTAGTGGTACAATACAGAAATATAGTATAATATAGTACTGTAGTGGGACAGCACAGAAATATAGAAATATAGGAGTGGTACACTAAAGAAACATAGAAAAATAGTAGTGGTACAGAAAAGAAGTATATATAGTAGTGGAACAGTAAAGATTTACAGTATAGAAATATAGTAATGGTATAGCAATGAAATAGAGAAATATAAAAGTGCAATATATGTAGTATTTTATGTGCTCCTTGTAAACTAATGTACTGTACTGTAATTGCATTTTTCATGTTTGGTACATCAGTGGATTGGACCCACTGACTTCACGTCTTGTTCTTTTTATCAAAATTAAATCTCTGTAATTTTGTAACCTTGTTACTAATAAAAAAAAACTTTATCCCACAGAAAGAAAAAAGTGAGACATTCCTTGAAACTTTACTCAATACATGTCAGGAGTATTTCCAAGAGCGAGACCGACTCTTAAGGAATAATCCCCCTGCCCCTTACCCAGGCTTTGTTCCCGCCCATCCACGCTGGATCGCATATATGACTTTCCTGAATGAGATGTACACACAGGTAAGGAAGCAAAAGGAGTATCCTTCATGACTGATTAGAATGAAATCTGTGATCTGCCTGATGGTCAGTTGGTAAATGACTAGTGACTATATTTTATTTGTTTCCTTGAGATAAGAATGCTATGTAAAATTCTTTATCGGAAATATGTGACATTAATGAGAGGTATTTGTTTATATTTGGATGGCTTTCTTTTCTGAGAAAAAATGCGATATGGAATTCATATCTGAATAAGTAGCCAGCAAGAATCGTTATCGGTGCTATGAAATTATATACTACCTAACAGCTAATGGTCTAATGAATATAATTACTAGGCATGATAAAGGCACAACAAATAATTCTTATAATCATAAGATGCTTTACATGTCATGATGATTATCACACTACATGTTAGGAGACTTTTTCAATACAACAAATGTCAAAGAGTTATCAGATGATCCTTTTTCTCAACTAATACCAAATAACAGGTGGTCACCATTTACTATAGTGACTATATCCCTTTATAAATGAACTTGAAAACATGTTTGTCCAGTTTCATGAAAAAGCATTATACTGTACCTGTTTCTTTTGCTCTTATATTTTAAGCATTTTAAACTCTATTTTTATCGCCCTGTTTCTGATATCCTAAACTAATACTGTATCTTGATTGCCACTACAGCTCAAGAGGCGTCACGTGCAATTGATGACAAAATGCATGAGAAACAGTGAGACGCCACCAGGACTTTTGCTCCTAACCCTTCTGGCCCAGTGCTGCCAAGTGTGTCTAAAAGAGAATGCTGTGAATAGTCTAGCAGAGGTAT
Organism: Macrobrachium rosenbergii; assembly: GCF_040412425.1. Classification (NCBI taxonomy): domain Eukaryota; kingdom Metazoa; phylum Arthropoda; class Malacostraca; order Decapoda; family Palaemonidae; genus Macrobrachium; species Macrobrachium rosenbergii. Next base: position 37,035,150 of record NC_089767.1, read on the forward strand.
AGCAATTCCCTTGTACAGTACTCCTCATTTTTTTAAATTTTTGTTGTTTTTGAAGAGAACAGATTGATTTTCCCTTTTTTAAAATGAGTCATCATTTAAAAAAATATATGTTTTACAAGGGAATAAATGACTTTCTTCAGTGCATTAATGTATAGTTGTTGGTATATTGTTTGTTAAAGAGGGACAAGCATGACTGCCTTATAGAGTAGACTTATGTAGATATATTTGGCAGAGTATATTTTCATTAACCATTATATTCTCATAATTTGTTGTCCTCTTCTTTGCCCTAACAGACTGAATGCCTGTTCTTCGTACTGACAGGAGTAGGGAAGGACATTGAGGTGGAGCTACCTCACCAAATGGCACGGGTCATGAGTGCCGCGCGTGATGCATTCCTAACTACTGTTCGAGTGCCAGCCGTTCGGAAAACGTTACTCCAGTTAATTGAAATGCATGCTGCCAGGTGGCAGCTCCCAGCCCCTGCTGTTATGTATTATTATCCAGGGTCTGGAAGTAAATAATAAAGGCTTTCATAGGTTCCAGAATTAGAGGTATTTTTTGTCTGGTGCCAAATCATTGCTGGTGGAAGGCTAGACATAAAAAAAAAATATATTACAATAGCACAGCTGCCAATTTTATATATCCATTTTGTGACTGAAATCAACTCCATTATTAATCCCTTTTATATATCAGATACCCACTTTGATTCAGTTTGATACAAAATTGGTGTGAAATTGTGCCTCTGAATGGTTCAACTGAAGCCTATACAGTTAATGAAGAAAACAAATTAGTCATTGTGAAATCAACTGGTTGTAAATAGATTGTCACCCTCTTGATTGCCTCCTAGTAAAATTGGCATCTTGTAGGTTCATATAGCCTTATATTCTCCCCAGAATGCTTCTGTTTGGCATTCACATCCTAGTCATGCTAGTTTGTCTTGGAAAGTCTTACTGTCATGATAAATGATTCTTCTGTGGTAACATAATAGTATACTGTATCTGCTTTAGCAACGAGACTGTTTTTGGCAGCTTCGGAAAGAAAGATGTCATTCTTCAGGGCATGCAAGTTATTATTATTATTATTAATATCTTGAAGCATATGAACACTGGCAATGCATTGTTAAAAGCCATATCTCAGCTACTGAACTTAATACTTATCTTGTCATTGCAACATCACTAGCGATCCTAGTCAGATTCATCTTTCAACAAACAGCATGATGCTCTTGTCTATAGCCACTTGCCTATCTGTCTATAACACTTGTTGGTTCTGGATAGAAGTAAATTTGTGCCATGTTTGGTTAATTACTTAACTAAGAAGGCTCCCCTTTGAAATTTCACTTGGATAGTTCCTAACTACTCCATGATTGGCATCACATGTTTACAAGAAGAATGCCTTAACCATAATTAGTATATTGTTGAGCAGTGGAGGTCTGTTGAAGGGATGCCTTCTGTTCTTAATTTATCCATGAGCTCCTGTTTGCACCAGAAGGAGGAATGTCTCAGCCTGGCTCCTCTAACTTATCGATCGACCGACATGATAACGATTCTCGATATTTCGAGTGATTACACCTGTTAGGGTAATCATCCTCAGATATTATACAGGCCAGCCGGAGACACAATGTTGCCGGAGGTGCTTGTAGGGAACTCTTGTTCTTGTTGATGGGTGACAGTCTTTTCAGGAGGCCACTGTGATGTCGACTATTGCCTCAAGGCTTAATGGTGAAGTTTTTGGGTGCTATTGTGAAATGCCTCGAGTGAAGAGTGGAGTGTAAGCCGTGTTTGAGCTAGCAGTCCTCAACAAGTGGTCCTAAGCATGTCACACCTGTTCCTCTCCAAAATAAAGAATACATGAGCCCTTCGCCGGCTGTGCCTATGAGCTGTTCTTCCTCTACCCAGCTGCGTCTATGAGCTGCTGATAGTCTTCCAAAAAGAAAAGGTCCAACTTCCTATAAACAGCTTCCCATTGATTCTCTCATAATCTTTGTCCCTTGTAACACAACTTCAGATCTTCAGTTTCTATTCCAGCAATGCCGGTCATCTTTATATTTAAATGTGCACTTTTGGACCCTGATGGACTGACCTTCCACGGCAGAAAAACAATACTGGGCCTCGTTTGACTGAACAGTTGGAGTTGACAGTTTTTTCTGTAATTTGATAAAGAATCTTGTTTTGTAGCTCGTGAGTAGTCTTGTGTTTTTATTTTGACTTCAACTCTAATCCAACTATTCAGTCTCATCTGGGCTTAGTAATGTCTCCATCTACACAGTGTCACTGTTTGCTCATCTTCTTAAAAGTTCCTGGAAAATTTTGGTCTATCTTTGAAAAGAGATCTAATATTTTTGTATAAGAATTAATTTCTGGTACTCAAGTGAGTTTCTAGTGATACTTTTGTCTCAAACAATTTTTATGGAAGTGAAGACCATTTACTACATAATTTTGGTGCCTTAGAAAAAAAAACTTGGAACAACTTAATACAGACTTAATATAGCTATAGAAAAAGTAAGATATCAGTTTAACTACTGTATAGTCATTAATCCAGCAATATAATTTCACTCTTAAGGTTTGTACTAGTACAGTTTTCTGTATTATAACTTTGGAAACTATATTCTTTGTCTTAGGGCCTATATAATCTTGAAAATTTTCAGCATGATGTACATCTTCAGCTAACATAGTTATTGTAAAATGAAAAAAAAAATATACCACAATATTACAGGTGATAAGCGTTACACAACTGTAATAAAACCTCACAAAATATCATGATATAGGTACATTAGTATTAGGCATTTAATCATTGTTCTCCATACATATGATAACTTAATATTTTAATGATAAAACCTGACAGCCTTAAACAAATATTGTGAAACTAATTTTATACTACTTTATAACATTTTGATAATGACAGCTCAACTTTGTGGAATTTGTAGGTCCAACTCATTATAGAACCAACTTTAATGGCATTCACTTATAATTGTTTCAGGCTCTTGTACATTTTTTTTTTTAAACTTAAGTTTATCTAGGTCAGTGGTTCATAAATGATAATCTTTTGTCTTTCATTATTATCTTGCAACACATATACTCATTACCACTGCATCTGCTAATGCTGTTGGAAATTTATCAAATGTTCTGTTTTTAAATTTCTGGCTTGTAATGTTTTTGCTCATCACTGTTCAGATTAACAGTTGCAATGCATATTGCTTTGATATACTGGTAGTGATTGATTGATCAGGCCAAATTTCGAGTTGTGGTTTACCAGAAGTGTAACAGAGCTTCCATGTAAAACCAGGGGCTCTCGAAAGAACACATAGAGAGTAGTGTTGGTGATTGTCCTAACATTTCCCAACTAAAAGCTTGAATGTGTAACGAGAATGCTTTAAGTAATCTAGTCCATTGCCACAACTACTTTTGGGCTGCCTGTCTTGGCTTTATTTATGTATGTGTGTATATATTTATTATGGCATCGCTCTAAAAGATTGTTAAGTATTGATATCCTTTTCATAACTAGTAAGTGCTACAGATGTATTTTTAGAAAAAAAAAAGATACTGTAATTAGGGAAATGGCTGTGCTTCCTGGGGAAGAGGCCATTAAAAACTATTGGCACAGAAATTGAAAAAAATTGTCTTTGTTGTTGTTGCTAACTTGGTATTGTATCTTGGAATGCTGAGCAAAATTGCTATCAGTTAAATGTTAACGTTACTAATTCATGTTTTTTGGATGATAGATGTAGTCTTTTGAAGAAAACCCATTTATTTTTTTGAATGAGATATGAATGAATGCGTAATTATGCTTATTACTCTGTATGAAGGAAAAGATGCTTGCCATCCCTGGCAGCATGAAAATCCCTTTCTCATTCCGTTCACAATGACCATCACGGCACCTTCAACACACACACCGCTGCAATTAGCAATGTGCTCTGTAGAAACATGGATATTTTGCAATAGCTCACATGATAAAGAAAAGTGGTGTTTCATTTCTTTAATGTGATTTTTTTTAAAGAAAAAGTACTTCCTTTTTAAACTCTTGAGATAAGACGTGGCTTTGATCACCATTTTGGGTGTGAATTACAATCCATGTTTTATCCCAAAATGACCTGAAATGCCTTAAACCTTTTATTTTGTACAGACGTGTGCTAATGATAATTACTGTCAATGAATTTCATGTCAAACTTTGTAGAATAAAAATGTTGATTCTGACATAGTTTCATTTTACATTTTATAAATTTTCCCAATTTACTTATTATACCATTATTATATTATTGCTGTTGTCATTTTTAAATTACACACTCTAATGTTAATTTCTTAAACTAATGGTAATTCATATTTCTTACATATAAACTGTATGTTCCCCATGCAGACTAAGCTGCATTGCTTTCTGACTTTGATTTCTCCGTATAAAACTGTCTGATTTCTTATAATTTCACCTTGCTCAGAATTTCACCTGCCATTCAAGAAGCTTTCTTTTGGACAAGCTCTGTGAATGTTTAGGAATGTGACTCAATGGTTTCACAAAACTAATCTATAACATACAGTACAACAAACAGCTTGTATGACACTCATATGTAATAAGTTCCCACAAACTAAATGGTTGGTTTTTTTAGTTCTAAACTTTCATCATGGAAAATGGAGAGATTTAAAAAATTTTGAGCAAAACTGATGCATCCTTTATTAGAATCAACTTGCACTGAGGCCCAGTTGTACTTTTAATTGTAAACTTTCATCATGGAAAATGGAGAGATTTGAAAAGAATTATGAGCAAAACAGATGCATCCTTTATTAGAATCAACTTGCACTGAGGCTCAGTTGTACATTATTGAAGCTTGCTGTTCTTAGAATATCTATGCCAAAGACTAGCCTTTCCTATTGTTTACAAAAAAAAAAAAAAATTGCCGAGATCAATGTGGCTTGAGGTACTCAATGAAGTTGTTGGCAAGAATGTGGAGACCAATATGACCTGAGGTACTCAATAAGTTGTTGACAAAAAAGTGTCGGGATCAAAATGACCTGAGGTACTCAATGAAGTTGTTTACAAAAAAATTGTCGAGATCAATGTGACCTGAGGTACTCGTTGTTTTGATAACAACAAGCGCAAGCCTTTGAAGTTCTTCCCTTTAGTTTAGTTGAGTAAGAATTGTGGAAGTGTGAAGTGTACAACAAGCTGGCAAATTGCTTTTTACCGGCTATCGTATTGCAGAATTTAAGGTAATTATATAGGCTGTAAATATGTCTGATATGAACCAAATTAACCTTTTTTGTTTACTGATAAAAATGCATAAGAAAGACTCGAAAGTTTTAACTGTTTATATAGGCCATAGGCCTAACCTGATGTTAGTAAAGAGATGACCGCACAAAGATATCGTTTATTAATCGCAGAATATAGAAAAGTGTAAATAACAATGTACATGTGAGATAATTTGAGACATCTAGGGAGATTATGAGAAATGTATCGTCTTTTGTTATTGCTGTTTCATCCCTATGGGGCTGTTACTAACGGCTCCTCCCAGAGTTTCCGCCATGTTTAGCACCATCCCCTCGGAGATGAACGTAAAAACGTTAAATTTCTCATTATTTCGGTCGTTTTCTCAGATCACCTCTTCTGTACTGCGTTATTTACACTGTTGGATTTATTGAATTTATATTTTACACGAAAGATTTTATTATTAAATTATATCTTCTTTCGGCCGTCTCCTTTGCATTTAGGCCTAGGCTACCACGATGTATTGTGCTTAGCTTACTCGCCACTTCGCATTTCTTCCTTTTTTTCAGAATGTCAGAACAGTATTTTTCTGCAGAACACTTAGCCATCACCTGTGCGTTTTGTGATAAGCAACATCTAGGATAATTGAAGTTCTTTAGCCTACTGTAGGAGAGGCAAAGGCCAAACATGATGTGAAGGTTAGTTCATGTCGTATATTTATAAGCCTAAGTATTACTGTCCAAAATTTCGTTCATAGGGAAGGTGGGTTCCAGGAAGTCACCCCAATTCGAAGTAGGATGCCACGGCCTACGTTAGCCTAGGTTCGGTTAGGATGTATCCATTGAATACTACTTGAATATTTAGGCACAATTATGGTGGTCATGTTAGGTTAGGTTAGGGTGTAACTTGTTAATTGCCACTACCACAGTTTCCTGCTTTTTTTGTGATTTAGACCTGCACTTATATTGGTAGAATTATGGGGTTGCTCTGCACTGGGTATTACCTTGGAAATTGACTCTTCTTATAGTATTTTGGGTGCTTATTAACAATTTGCCAGTATTTTTTGTCGGTCGACTATAATTAACCTCAGAACTGATAAGTTTTCATATACTGGCCATCTTGGAACGCTATCACGCGTGCACAGTGTTTTTCCCTTTTTAAAAACTGGGTTTTATTCACGGGGGCTGGCTTTGCCCCACTAACTGCACAGCCTGCTAAAGGTTAGATTAGCACATGAGGTTAATATAGTTCCTTTTATAATAGGTTTCTTAGCCAATTTTATGAGCATATGGCTCCCTAATGACTTGCGCATGCACATAACCATTCCATAACAACAACATGGCAGCCTGGTCTTTCTCCCAACGATTTCCCCACCCATAACCAAAAAAATCCCCAGCCATGTTTGGTTATGAGGTTAAAATAATTGACCGACAATAAACAACACCCACCTCCATCATCAGCAACACTAAAAGTACAGGAAAAATAAATTTCTAAGGTAAAAGTCCATGCAGAGTTACCCTGTAGTTTTACCAAATTTTCATTCATAGTAAAGTTGGGTTCCAGGAAGTCACCCAAAGTCAAGTAGGATGCCATGGCCTACATTAGCCTAGGTTAGGTCAGGATGTATCCATTGAAGTACTACTTGATTATTTAGGCACAGTTACAGTGGTCATGTCAGGTTAGGTTAGGGTATAACTTGTTAATTACCACTACCACAGCTTCTTGGCTTTTTATTGTGATTTAGACCTATACTTATAGTGCATATAGGTGCCATATATTTATTTCATATTTTCCTGACTTGAACATATTTCACCACTGTTGTTGGCACTTATTCACTCATTTGTTTTCCCCAATTTTAAAATCTGGGTTTTATTCTATGGGCCCCATAACTGCTAAATAGGCACTAGGCCAATGTGATTTTTTTCTAGCAAATTCGTAAAAATGTGAACATAACATTCTTGGCAAGTCTGTTGACTGACAGACTAAAACCAAACCAAAAACATAACCACCTTGTTTGAAGTAAAATGAGCAGTGGTACCACTTTTAAACCTCCATCCTCAAGTTTTTCAACTAACGTTTATTTATCAAGAGAAAAGGCCTTACGTCATTATCTAGATGCTGTTTAGTCAGAGATTCAATGTAGAAGCAATTGTAGGCTTGCAATATAGTTCTGTTTGTGTGTGTGCGTATTTATTTAGTAAGGGCTGCAGTGGGATTTTTCATATTTTTGACTGCATGTAATTAATGATCTGGTTTTATCCCTATTATTTTGCACTTTTTATTGGGATTAGGCCAGTTATAATCATGTTATATTATGTCAGGAGTTTAAAAGTCTTGAGAGAGAGAGAGAAGAGAGAGATGTTAGTATCAGAGAGTTTAAGAGAAGACTGAGAAATAGAAGAACTAATAATATTTTTGCAAACATATTGCAGGAAAATATTTTGTTTAAAAAGCATAAACTAGTGACCTTAATCAACGTTTCCACTTACAATACATGGCTGTACACATTGACAGTTTATATATCATTAGCAAAAAACTCATGTTTTATCCAATACCTTACACTAAAGGTAATAAAACATAGGTGTTTGCCGGTCTCTTAATGGTAATATATGGTGTATTAATTAATAACAGCTTTGATAAAGTTATGGCAAGTCAGATGTTAGTATCATCAGTTTAAGCAAGACTGTCAAATAGAAGCAACTAATTATTAATGGTATACTAATTATTAATGGTATACAACTCTGATCTTGTTTCATTACATTGTTTAAGTCTAAGGTATTGAGTAAACCATGATTTGTTTACAAACTTGTAATCTTTTGGTAACTTAGATTTGGCATTTATTATCATCTTCCTAAATCAGATACACACACACACACACACACAGATGGTGGAACATATACATAGATACATAATACATGCACACCCAAACACACACATACTATATATATATATATATATATATATATATATATATATATATATATATATATATATATATATATATATATATATATATATATATATATATGTATGTGTTAGTGAATATGTGTGTAGGTATGTATATGCCCTACTGTGTGCGTAATTGACATTCTAGCGCAACTTTCTCCATTTGTGTACAAACCTTTTAAATCAACATGCTCTTATAGAATCTTACTTGCTTGGGATTGAATTTTTAGCCCAGAAATCTATAACAGGTTAAAGAAATATTTAATTTCATTGATGCCCCAAATATTGAGATCAAAGCCACCTCGTAGCTGAACTAACGGTTGATCAGTCCTGAGACTCCTGACCTACGGGTGTCAGGCAGTGACTCCACCCACGAGACAATGTGGGACACCGCCAACTCGACCCTTGGGCCTGATTCGGCTACTCCCTCGAGGATATGGAGAACACGTGCATGTTTTGAAGGGAAGTAAATGGTAAAGGTACAAAAACAAATGGGTTCGGCCAACTTCGTCTTGTATGCTGCACTGTTTTTCTTTATTTTCTTGTTGCTGCTTACGTTTAACACTATGTCGCCCCCTCTCTCCAGACAGCGAGATCTGTGATATCCTATCCTGTATAATAATAATAATAATAATAATAATAATAATAATAATAATAATAATAATAATAATTTCACATTCACCTTCTACCACTTTGTAAGCCGTTACGTAGGAGTTCGGGAGGTGCCGATGCAAAGGCAGTGCTTTAGATTCAGGTTACCTGAATCTGAATCCTTGGCCTTACTCATTACTACTACTACTACCACTACTGATCTTATCATTTTATTTACGATTCTTTGTGTGATATGGGCGACTCTGCCTGGCCTGAACACACACACACACAGAGAGAGAGAGAGAGAGAGAGAGAGAGAGAGAGAGAGTTTGAACGCTCTTTGTTCCCAAGGGATTCAGGATGTCTTCTTTTCATTTAAACTTATCTCGACTCCGCCTTTGTCGGTCAGGTCACTCGCACCTGCATGGGATTACTTCTTTTCTCTGCAGACGCTGGGATTTTTTTTTTTATGTTGCTTTGAAAAAGTCATGATTTTACAAAAATAGTGAATGATTTCAAATATATACCTGGCATGTGTAAAATATGCATTGGTGAAGTGTAAGTCATAGAATTTATTGTAGATGTAAAGTATACGTTTATTTTTAAAAGTTTTCTCCTCGGCGTCTGACTGAGCCATCTCCGATCATAGGATAAACGCGCAAGTTGAAAACTTTCGAATGAAGTCTGCGAATTATAATTATTATTCAAATTCCAGACAAGTTTCCTTTGTGCTGTTCAGTAGAACTACATGCATCGCACCGACTGAAGAAGTTTCTTTAACTGGGACCTTAAATTTAGAGAGCCGATAAGTGGAGTAAGGAGGATGAGTAATAAATTAGTTACACCTCATTTCGCACTGACCTGACACGGCTTTGGTCAGGTACCCGTGCTTATCTCTGGGACGTGACCTTGTAGCTTGTGAATAGCTGTCTGATGGGCAGGGAGTTTTGACAAATGGGTTGAGATATGAGTAATTATATTGTAATGGAAAATAAGGCGGACTTTCAATATTTATATAGATTCACAAATGGACAGTTAGACTACCTCAGCATTCCAGTGTCTTTTGAAAGTTTATACAGTGTTTGGCTTTTAATTTGCCATTATAACTATACATAATATTTTATTAAATAAGAATGCGTTATATATTTCACTATGAATACTAAGCTTACGTGTTCGTGTACAGTTATGTATGCCATTTATATCGGCATACATTATTATGAATATACTTGCAACATAAGTTAATTTTAACGTTTTGAGCAGTATAACAAATAGAGCATTACTGGATGCATGCTTCATTATTTTTAAAGTGTCTGTGATAATCATAAGGACACACACACACACACACACACACACAGATCTCTTGTAGCTAAGGAGTAACCCCCTCCCCCCCCCAAATCACAGAAACTCAGGGCTGCCAACCCAAACAAACAAACGCACAAACATAACGTCACTTAGCGCACACACACACACACGACAGGAGGAGACCCCGGCCAGGAAAAGCAAGGCATTGCTGGCACCGGTGCCCAAAAGTGGCACCGTGTGAATCTCTCAGAATAGATGCATTTCGTGGCACCGTGCACAGCGGCGCTGGGATCCGAGACAGTGTTTGCGGACGTAAGAGTGGTGGCGGTAGTGTGGTAAATTGATAAACACTCTTTTTTTTTCTTCTTCTTTTAAATGTGAAGAGAATTCGTCATTGTAGAAAACGTGTCCCGTGTTTTATTTATTTATTTATTTATTTATTTATTTGCTGACTTATCTGAACAAGCGTTGGTTCGTGCTGACTGATGAATACTGTTACATTAAGTGATTTGTGGGGGATGTGTATTTAGTTGTAATTAGCCGGGTGAGGTGATGCGTTATACTGCAATATACATATCGTTTATGTGTATGTATGAATATGTATGAAATGTATATATGTTAATATATATATATTATATGTAATTATATATACACTATATGTATATATATGAATATATATATATATTTATATATATACACACACACACACACACACACACATATATATATATATATATATGTGTGTGTGTATGTATATGTATATGTATATATATATATATATATATATATATATATATATATATATATATATATATATATATATATATATATATAAATTCGAGGTTATTATCCGGTATTAACTTAGCAGTAGGTTATCAATACTGTAGCGACATCAAGTGGCATGAAGTGGTAGCGGAACCGGATAGAAGAAAGACCATAATTCCAGTTTTGTTTTCCTTAAAAGTTAAAAGAAACTCACTTAATGTTTCACCAGTATTAGACGGTTGGAGAAAAATGTCTCGTTATTTGACGAAGGCTTGGAGATATGAATGACTAAAGAAGAACATGTTCCTGAATTATTACACAGTTGAGGAATCGTTTTGGAAGATAATCTTGGACTTTTAAACATGCACATTAATAAACATGCGAAGATTGCACATAAGCGCAAGATATTTCAAATTTACAGATACGTGAGTGCGTACTAGATGTCAAATAATTAATAATATATTGTATATATATATATATATATATATATATATATATATATATAAATAAAATATATATATAATGTATGTATATATATATATATATATATATATATATATATATAATGTATGTATGTATATATGTATATACATGTATGTACACACACACACACACACACACACACACACACACACACACACACACACACACACGATTGTAAGAGCAAGAAAGCTGTAAGCAAGACGGAATGGCAAAGAGGGTTAAACGTGAAGTTAAAGACAGCTCATGCAGATACTACCTGCATGACAAACAACGCCAGATATATCAGCCCTCGGTGAAAGCAGCTGAGAGAACCGCGAAATATTAGCGTTTTTCTTCCCATTCCTCCTCACCCTGATTATCGTGTTCATCTTCCTTGAAAAATGACAGAGAGAGAGAGAGAGAGAGAGGAATAATCGGAAATAATCGACTGTCTGTGCAAAGGAAGCGATAGAAATCTGCGGCGGAAGACGAGAGAGAATTTCGGACGGCCCAGAAGAAACTGGTTCCTCTGGAAAGTGGATTAGATTCTTGTTTTGGGGGAAACGGCACACCGCGGCTGTCTGGCTCTGGTATCATCATCAT
>NC_089767.1:37049508-37064508 GCF_040412425.1 Macrobrachium rosenbergii
CGTATTGCATCGTAGTTTTGTAAGAATTTTTTTAATACTGTATCTTTCTGTAGTACTTTTGTACATGTAATTTATTAGTACTTTAGTGTGAAAACTGCTTGGAATTCATTAGTAATATGATAACATTTCAAGTATTTACATATGAATTCCAAGCATTTCTGTACTAAAATATTAATAGATTATACGTACAAACATACTGCAGAAAGGTACAGTATTAAAAAAATGTTTGTAAAAATGTTCAAAATTACGAAACTACGCAGTTTCGTAATTTTGAAATGTTTTACAAACACTTTTTTAATACTTATCTTTCTTTAGTATTTTTGTACATATAGTCTATTAATATTTTAGTACAGAAATGCTTGGAATTCATAAGTGAATGCTTGCAATATTATCATATTATATCATAGCTTTGTAAAAAAAAAAATTAAGAAATGATATCTCGTTAAAAGCAAGACTTATTTAAAACAGCATTTTCTCACTGAACTGGAAATGTATTTTCATATGAAATTTCGGAGCACTTGGAGAACTGTAAAAACATGCAGGATTATGTAATTGAATATTCGAAAATATATATTAATGTTTTTCAGGTAAAGTCAGGATCAGTTATTGTATCGTACATAATTATGTTAATACAAGATTATTGGAGCAAATTCAGTTTCTATTGCTCGGCTTTATTTGTAATTGCTTATTATTGCATTCGTTATCACTTATAAGGAAAGGGTTAAGTCACTCCGTAGTGGGGTGCCGTTAGTGCCCTCACGAGGTGCACTGTAAGCATTACTAAAGGTTGTTTGCAGCGTCCCTTCGGCCCCTAGCTGCAACTCCTTTCATTCCTTTTACTGTACCTCCATTCATATTATCTGTCTTCCATCTTGCTATCCACCCTCTCCTAACAATTATTTCATAGTGCAACTGCAAGGGTTCCCTCCTGGTACACCTTTCAAACCTACCTATATATACTGTCAATTTCCTTTCCAGCGCTGAATGACCTCATAGGTCCCAGTACTTGGCGTTTGGCCTAAACTCTATAGTCCATTCCGTTGTTCAAGTCAGTCTATTCGTATTATCGTAATTCAGCTCTTGTGGCTAGTTTCTAACTTAGGCCTCGGAGTAATATTCAGAACTAGTTTTTAGCTGAATTTTTTGTTGTTGTTGTTTGTCACGAGAAAGTCGTCGACCTAAACCCATATAGCCTATACAGCTAGATACTAATTCATTTCGTAACCTCTGCACGTAGAAAACTCAATTATTCTCAAATTTAATTTGAATGGTCGACATTCCATTTCTATGGCTAGTTATGAGATTTGAATTAGATAAGGTAGTTAGTTAGCACATTATCCACAGTTATGTGGTGAGTGTTTATTGTACCTCAGTAAGTGATTGTAATGAGGTAACAATAGACAATTAATTAGCTCATTTTCCACAGCAAGCAGAGAATCATGCACATTGAAATCATAAGCATACTAGGTGAGAGGAGCCACAGAGCAGTTTTATTTATAACCTGTGCTTGCGTCAATGGATTTTGCGTTTGTTGGTTGGGCTTAGTCCGGGGTGTACACCAGGCCTCTTAAAGCCTTTTACACCTGAGAACATAAGACAGATCATTGTAAATCAGTCCCCACCGTTAGCGTAGTTTTTGAAAGTAGTAAAAAAAACGGCTCTTTACTGATTATGGGTTTCACAAAAAAAAAAAAAAAATTAAATCATTGCTCTCAGGAAATTGGGGAGCTGCGTCCCTGATGCCCCCTGCTAAATCTGGCACCGTGGTAAGGCTTCTGGGCTCTATAGTCAGAAAAAAGGAACAAAATAGGGCGTCCTGTTGAGTTAGGAAAGCCGGTTTTATCTGATGTACATTTCTTTTTAAGCCGTGAATGGATGTAGCGATTGGAAATGTAATCTTTTGTATGTTTTTAATTTATTATTCAATTTTTCTTACGTTTTAACGTAAGAGTATAAAATAGCTTTAAGATTTGTATCAGAACCGATCTTTTAACCCCCGCCTCTCTCAGTTCACTTTTTAATTTAAAAAATCTTCAAAAGCAAGAATATACATTAGAATCACTCTCACGTACCTTATACCAAATCACCCTCCCCATCCGCAACTTCCTCACGTTTCAGAGACATTCGTGAAACCAAGTGAAAAGGCCACGGCATCAAACCCAGCAACATTTATTAAAAGCTCTGTCTTGGAGACAGGTTAACGGCCGCGAAGTTCATATATGATCACACAAAGTGATGGGCCGTCACACCTCTCACGAATTTACCCGGCGAATGTAATGTTATCGATGCTCCCGAGTGACCTCAGGCGACCTGGAATGACGGGGTGACTTCGCATCTTTTCCGAAAGGAGAAAGGAGTAATAAATGGGTGTAGGTTTTGGGAATTTTCGTTAGTAAATTCTCGAGGAGTTGTTAGGTCCGTGGGGGTAAAGTGCGCGGGAAACTGGTGCCGTTCTTTGCAAATGGATTTCCCGGTTTCAGTAGGTCACTTGGGGTTGACGGGGTTGGTGGAGGGGGATCAACACTTGTGGGTTATTGTTACGTAATTTACCTTTTTTGTGTTATTTTTTCCCTTTTATGTGATTCACTTCAGGCAGTAGTGGAGTAATTTACGTATATTTTTAAGTTTTCCAAATTTTGTATAGTTCCTTTTGACTGAATTATAAGAATCACGAGTTAAGTTAAGATATAAGATACATTAAGTGGTTGTTAACATTTTCTAATAATTTTGTATTCTTACTATTTCTTTTAAATCCAGCTTTGAAGTCTTCAAGAGTATGTTACAGATGATTTTATGAAACGTACAAAGGTACACATACAAAATGTCTTTCTAACAATATGGAGTGAAAGTTGAACTTGAGATGTAAAATTAAATATTTTTAATGGAGTGAGGTGTGAATTTTTTATGTATATTTAAATATGTATTTTTCGCAAATTTTATTATTTTTCATAAAGTTGAAAGGAAAAAACAGAAGTGTACTATTTATAATTATTCAATATGACATTTTACGTTCATGGTTATTTTAGACGGGTTAGTAGGAATTTATCAAACGGGTATATTTGTAACTTAGAATCATACATTATAATCAGTACTACTACCCCATAGGGGGTTAGTGCCGTCAGAGCACCTCATGCGGTGCACTGTAGGCATTACTTAAGGTTCTTTGCAGCCTCCCTTCGGCCCCTAACTGTAACCCCTTTCGTGCCTTTTACTGTACCTCCTTTCATATTCTTTCTTCCATCTGACTTTCCACCCTTTCTAACAATTGTTTCAAAGTAAGTGCAACTGCGAGGTTTTCCTCCTGTTGCACCTTTCAAACCTTTTACTGTCAATTTCCGTTTCAGCTCTCAATGACCTCATAGGTCCCAGTGCTTGGCCTTTGGCCTAAAGTCTATTTTCATTTCAATGCTGCTACTACTACTACTACTACTACTACTACTACTACTACTACTACGTTTGCCATACTGATACTGCTACTTAATTTACTGATAATAATAACAACATTTTATAACTGTTCTATGTCAGAGAGACCCCTCATGATAATAAAGTAAAATAATCTTTATTATCAGTTAAGCCTTAATTACAACTTATGTCTTGGCAAAACCTCGTCCCCAGAGAGAGAGAGAGAGAGAGAGAGAGAGAGAGAGAGAGAGAGAGAGGTCCTTGACTTTTGGGTCGTCTTCGTAGAAAAATGGCATATCTCTGCGTAGATTTAAAACCTGACCGCGCCTTTGTGAAAAGTGAAAGTTCGAAGTACATTGTATAGCGTAGTTTTACCTCTGAGTCACAGCAGCGGGGCAAACAGAAAACGTGGACACCCGATTGCTGTTTAAGAGTGGGATTGGTCTCATGATGGGAGTACTAATGGCGAAGAAAGTTGCAAGGAGAGAGAGAGAGAGAGAGAGAGAGAGAGAGAGAGAGAGTTGGAGGGAGAAACTGAAGATGGTTAAGCCGGCTTTCATCGTAATGAACGCACCAGGGTTTCCCCAGTTTTGGTAATCAAGTCGCCTGCCTTTCTTATATCAAGGAACATAAATAGTTTGGTTATTTAGTTAATATTTTTATACTTTATGCTTTGAGATTGATGTTGATATATATACAGTAATATATGTATGTGTGTATATATATATATATATATATATATATATATATATATATATATATATATATATATATTATATTATATATATATATATATATATATATATATATATATATATATATATATATATATATATATATATAGTTTGCAGTGGATCAATATAGCCATCAGTTGGGTTGGAAAAGTGATTTTCCCTGTGTCAATGATTACAGTATCCATCAATGTAACATTTTTTTTTAATTCAGTATCTGATTCTTATTCCAGGAATCACAACAATCACTTTCGCGTGAGTCTATAACGAGAATTTTCAATTGTGATGATTCAGAAACGAAATGAAAATTGTTGGTTAGTTCGTTGACTCAACATTTTGCATGAAATGCTCGTCGATTGAGTTTGGAATTCAATTTTTTTTTTTTTTTTTGAGGTTTGACTTGATTACTGTATCTTCTTCGCGATTTGTATTGTGCAACGCTTTGTTTTATACACACAAACACATATATGAATATAAACACATATATATATATATATATATATATATATATATATATATATATATATATATATATATATATATAGCCTATATGTCAGTGTGTGTATGTATATAAATAAATATATTTATAATAAAATATATATTATTATATATATATATATATATATATATATATATACTGTATATATATATATATATGTCTGTGTGTATGTATGTATATATATATAATATATATATATATATATATATATATATATATATATATATATATATATATATATATATATATATATATATATATTTCTCAACCATCAGTACTAGTCTTGCTGTACATGTTTCCTTCCAGTAATGCTTGAGTAATTTCCAAGGTTAGAGTACTATACCTCCGCAGCATAAACTACAAAGGCCACCATTTTCTGTATTCCTAAGGTCTCAGCCATTTGTGGTTGGGGTTTCACTCGTTCGGGCGATGACGTCATTCGCTTCCGCTTATGTATGTATTTGTTTTGTAGATGATGCTGAATTTATTAATCAGGGAATACGTGAATACATCTGAAAAGAAAGTCAGAGAATATATACAAAAGAATTACAACTGGAAAAGACTGATTTTGTGATACTGGCCTCGTATTTTTTTTTAGATGTGTCTGGTAGAATATCGCGATTGTAATGCCAGGTAGTAAAGCGTAAAATTAGTGAGAATTTATTAAACATAAAGAAAATGTTAAGGAAATGGTCTTGGTAAAATTGTCAGGTAGTAGAATACAGCGTGAAATTACTGAAAAGGTACCAGAGATAATGAAAATGTCAAGAAAATGTTCTTTTCGGTGAAATATTGTACAAGCCTGTTTGAGGTGACATAAATGAAAAAAAATGTGAAGTATGATGAAAATGTCAAGAAAATGGTCCTAGGGTCTTGCTTCCTTAGTGAAATATTGTACCAGCCCATTTCTTTGAGATGGATGTGGGAATGACAGTACAAATTGTGTAAAATCCAGGGAACATAGCCAAAGGTCCGTCTTTTCTCTAACCTTGTAGATTTCGTCAGAAACAGTGAGATTTATGACTCTTGCACAAAAGCCCCAAGTTACCGACACTATACCAGGTAGCCGAGGGGAATTGAGGGCTGTGTCGTAAATTGACAAAAGCGAAAGGTTGGACTTCTGTTTTCTGCTCAAGCGAACGCGAATCCGTGCTGGCATAAGACCAACTTAGTTTAGTGATATCATACGTTTCTTGTAAGATTTTATTGGGGAAAATGAATCTAAAATGTTAATGAATTAACATTATGTTAGTTTAACGGTACCTTATATATATATATTTTTTAAAATTTTCTTTGGCAAAATGTACCCGAGATGTTAATGAATTAACATTATGTTAGTTCAGACACGAAAGCTTTTACACTGTACTTCGGTTTTCTGTTCAAATGGACACGAATCCTTCTGGCATAAGGCCGACTTAGTCTAAAGATATCATAGATTTTTTGGGACTAATGTTTTTGGTAAAATGAGCCTAAAATGTTAACAACTTAACATTATGTTAGTTCAGACAAGAAAGGTTGTACTGCACTTCGGTGCTCCGTTCAAATGTACATGAATCCTTACTGGGATAAAGCCAGCTTAGGTTAACGATACCGGACGTGTTTTTGTATTATTGTTTTTGGTGAAATGTACCTAAGATGTTAATGAATTGACGTTGGCATTTAATGTGAAAAATCGAATTTTGAAGCCCAGCTTAGTCTAACAACGTTATTTGCACTATTTTCCTTAGCAAACTCTACCCAAGATGTTGCCATAAACCTCATGCTAGTTCATGTGAACATCTGAATTTCGAAACGGCTGGAGAATGGAATTGATCAGCTTTTAAAATACCTAATTTTGTTAGAAATTGTATTTGAGTTAAAATTTTTAAGGTGAGTATTTCACTAGTATCACATAAGAATTTAAGAATAGAATTTTTTATCAGATTTCAGTCCCACCTGTACCAATTTTCTCTCGTCTCTGTCTCACACTCTCCAAGGAAAAGGTAATATAAACCGCAGGAATATTAAAAAAAAATAGTAAAAGCTAAAAGTGAAAACGAATATCGGGCTCCTTCTTTCAAATTTTAAGGCGTTGGTGGGGTAGTGTACCCCCAAGGACAAATAACAAGAGGGAAAGTGACCAAACCACTTTCTCTCTGAGACCCTTCCTCTTCTTCCCCCTTTTTTTTATCTGGAATCATAGACCCACATGATAATTCTGGTCTTATCTTATAGAATCAGTTTTTTTGTGTACCTTGAGAATTTCCCACGCGATTGAATATTTCTCCTAAGTTATTTCTTTGCCACAACCTTCCGGCTCCTCCAGATTATCCGAAGCGACGTCCTGTTAACATCTGATAAAGTTTCGTTTAGTGGCTAGTTCGTTTGTTTAGATTAAGCTGGCCTTATTCCAGCACGTCCCCTTGCCCCAAGGCGGACATCTGTACGGTAAGATGTCAAAAAGAAATAAGAAACACGCTTAGGATCCCTGGACTCGAGCCATCCAACCGGGACCATCGTTTTAATTGCGTACCCTCCTTGAGGTCGTTGAGAAATCTCGGATTATCTCCTGTTGAATTTAAATCTCAATGGGAGAACGCCTTTCTTAGTTGGGCATCTTTATCCGGGACCTAATAGGAGGAGGCAGTGACCCCAGGTGGGCTGGAATGCGAAGCTGGAGTGAATGTCCAGGTGCCTCTGGAACTCATAATATGTAATAATCCAGGGACTCTGGAAAGTTACGAAAGACCCGCACCTCAGTGACGTCACGGCAGTTTAGCGCTCTTGGTGTGTTGTTGACGATGACGTCCAGTCACTAAGAGAAGAAGAAGAAGAAGAAGAAGAAGAAGAAGAAGAAGAAGAAGAAGAAGGAGAAGGAGGAGGAGGAAGGGAATCGAGTAGGGAGTGTGAGGGGAACTCGGAGGCGAAGGTGAAAGTACATTAGTTACATAATTCCACGGAGACCTTTTATCATGATCGCTCTCATCTCTCGTATCGAGATGTTTGTGCACTGGTCACTTCAGGTCGCTTTTACAAACAGTGTGGGAGAGAGAGAGAGAGAGAGAGAGAGAGAGAGAGAGAGAGAGAGAGAGAGAGAGGTAACTGCAATATCATTTCTGTTGGGACATTTTCAGGTCGCTTGTTCAAACACTGGTGATTCAGAGAGAGAGAGAGAGAGAGAGAGAGAGAGAGAGAACTTGCAATATCATCATTGTTGGAGATAGCCTTACATGTCAAGACATTAGGTACTTTACTGCTGAGTGAAATGGCCATGGAATTTGGGTTAAAACAGTTATTAATACATTGGTTTAGCTCTTCTTAACTAATTTTCCCATATGTTAATCATTACTTATGTATATATTTTATATATATATAATATATATATATATATATATATATATATATATATATATATATATATATATATATATATATATATATATATATATATATATATATATATATATATACACACTACACTACTAAGCAAGTTGTACCAGTTTCGTATTTAATGTTTAGTATTGACAAATCTAGAAAATATTTTTTATACAATGATAACTCTCTCTCTCTCTCTCTCTCTCTCTCTCTCTCTCTCTCTCTCTCTCTCTCTCTCCATGCATCATTCGAGATAGCTCCTTCTTAATTATCCATTGATGATCCAGTTCATTCTTCAATATCTCCGTAATATGCTATGACGACCATAAAGGCCACCAAGTCTTCAGAATCTGATAAAATTCTTCCCGGTCCTTTGAAATGGGTTTGTTAATTGGTGAAACGGTTTGTTAATTAGTATAGCTGGCTGTAGGAACGTGAAACTCCTTCTTGGGATTTCAGTAATGATTCGCTGGCTTCTATGGTTAAACTTTTAATTATTCCCAAACAGCTCTAAAATTCATTTGGTACCTTAATTGTGTTCCATGTTTTGACCTATCAAATATTGGATATTGTGGTCATTGTCTGGAACAGTCGTTTTCAGTTAGATGCGTTGGTGATTGTATGTTGTTTATTGTTGTAAATATTTCAGAGGCGTTTGGAAAGATTTGAATAATACGTTGTAGCCTAAGTGTTGTTTGCATTTCAACCTGTGAGGCCGATTATTTCATTTACAAGTAAAGGCTCTCTCTCTCTCTCTCTCTCTCTCTCTCTCTCTCTCTCTCTCTCTCTCTCTCTCTCTCTCTCTCTCTCTCGTCGTTTCTCAGATCAGTTTTTGTCTATTTTTCCTTTATGAAACTATTAACCATCCTCAGAATCCTAGTCACTTCTCTTTTGCTGTCTAAGAAAATTAATTGAAAAATGGTCTTTACATCTCTTGAGTAGGAGACCCAAGAAGGATTTAATTTCAGTTATTTTTCTAATTTTATTGTTCCCATCGTTTAAGAGTTGATTTTTCATCTTTTGCGCCCATCAGTGATTCAGTTAAATAAAACATCGCTTCTTAATTTGATTTGAAACAATTTATGCCTAGTCGAGCATGCCGTAGAAGATTTTCTGTGGAAAATGTATTGTTAATTTCTCTTCAGCTCAGTTACCTGTCATTATCTTACGCAATTACTCTATCTAGATATTGTGGAAAGGAAGTGAAACTTTCGTTTTCCCAAATGGAGTTCGTTCCTAAGATTAATTTTAACCTTAGAGGGATATAAAAACACCTGCGCTTTCATTATCCGTAATGTAACTGCTGAATCACGAATTTGGAAAAAAAATTAGAAATTTTGTAAAGTAACTTTCGAAAAGTAGATGACATTTTATATAACAGTTTCTGCAGATTTTTTTTTTTTCAAAGTAGAATCATCATCATCAGTAGTACCTCAACTGAACTTATCATAATAAGTATGCGTAAATAAGTTATTGCAGATCTTTGTCTACTTGGCTAGTAAGTAGCGAGTCTACCTTTTACAACGTATTTCCAACGCTAGTTCTTATAATGCCGATTATACGCCTTTTCCTGATGCAGTGAATTAAGGTGATAATACTTGTGTGTGTGTGTGTGTCCGCTTTCGTATGCGTAAAATGCGTAAAATGTATATTTTTGTAAGGATAAAAGATATTGAAAAAGTGAGGAAGGCCGATTGAGTTATCATACAGAGGACCAAATCATTAGATCTGAATCCTGTAAGCTACGAACTTTCGAAAACCCTTTAAACTTCTTGTCTTTTGTGTTCCTGAATTACCATAATCCTTTTGCGCTCAAGACATGTAGCGAATTGTCTTTTTACGGAACGAAGGCTCTGACATTTTTGGTTACGAGAGGTCTGGTCAAAATTGGGGAACAGCGTTGTTCTCCTCACGAGGTAGAGCAAGTGATGTATTTATGCTTGGAAGTTCCGTGGTAGATTTTGTAGCATTGATTGACCATTCTCTGTGTACTGTATTTAATAATGTATTATCCCGTAGGGGAGTAGTGCCGTCAGTGCACCTCATGCGGTGCACTGTAGGCATTACTTAAGGTTCTTTGCAGCGTCCCATCGGCGCCCAGCTGCAATCCCTCTCATTCCTTTTACCGTACCTCCGTTCATAGTCTCTTTCTTCCGTCTTACTTTCCATCCTCTCCCAATAACAATTTATTTGTAGTGCAACTGCGAGGTTTACCTCCTGTTATACCTTTCAAACCTTACTGTCAATTTCCCAGCGCTGAATGACCTCGCAGGTCCCAGCTTCTATATATTCTATTCTTTTCTAGTAATGTGTTAGATTTTGGGGAACAGTACAACAGTTCTTGCAAATGAAGCGTTAGGTTGTTGCGATTACTTTTTGCACGGGGTCACGGATCCAGAAAAAATTTTAACTCTCCAAATAATAAACTCACACGAACTCTATTCTTCAAGAAGGCATTCAGAAGAGAATGTCTTGCTTGCATGCATTGGTTATTTCCTTTTACTGGTGTGCTTGAAAAGGAATTCTTTTCCTTGTGCTTGGCACAGATCTCTCTCTCTCTCTCTCTCTCTCTCTCTCTCTCTCTCTCTCTCTCTCTCTCTCTCTCTCTTGCATGCACTCGTCTTTTCCTTTTACTGGTGTGCTTGAAAAGGAAATTCTCTTCCTTGTGCTTGGCATAGGTATATTCTCTCTCTCTCTCTCTCTCTCTCTCTCTCTCTCTCTCTCTCTCTCTCTCTCTCTCTCTCTCTCTCCTTACATGCATGCACCTTTTACTGCTATAGTTGAAAAGGAAACTCTCTTATCTTGTGCTTGGAATACTCTCTCTCTCTCTCTCTCTCTCTCTCTCTCTCTCTCTCTCTCTCTCTCTCTCTCTCTCTCTCTCTCTCTCTCTAGACCTATATAGAAGCAATGTTTTCATTACTCTGCTACTCGGAGGGAGGATATTGTTTCTCTCTCTCTCTCTCTCTCTCTCTCTCTCTCTCTCTCTCTCTCTCTCTCTCTCTCTCTCTCTCTCTCTAGACCTATATAGAAGCAATGTTTTCATTACTCTGCTACTCGGAGGAGGATATTGTCTCTCTCTCTCTCTCTCTCTCTCTCTCTCTCTCTCTCTCTCTCTCTCTCTCTCTCATTAGACCTATATAGAAGCAATGTTTTCATTACTCTGCTACACACACTCTCTCTTTCTCTCTCTCTCTCTCACACACACACACACACACACACACACACACACACTAGTTCGTCTTTACCTTTTACTGATTTGGTTTAAGTGGAAATTCTCTTCCTGTGCTTGGCATAGATATCTCTCTCTCTCTCTCTCTCTCTCTCTCTCTCTCTCTCTCTCTCTCTCTCTCTCTCTCTCTCTCAACCCTCTTTTTTTAATTGCTAGTCGACGTCTTCAACTTTCTTTTCGTGGAGAGGCAGAGGTGGCTTCCTGTTCTGGCATCACGACAGGTACCTCGTTCCCGACCACTTTCTCTTTTTCTTCTTCGGGATCACTTGTACCACCTACAGGAAGACGGGGTCCTTCTCCTCTTCCTCTTCTTCCCTCGCTCCTCTTGGCAGCCCCTCGCTTTATTTTCTTACGCCTTGTTCAGTGGTGTCTTTTATCAGTTTTTTTTTTTTTTTTTCAGTGGTCGTGATTCCTGCCTCTTTACATTACTGGACATGTTACTCTTTTGTTTTCTTGATTTTTTTTTCATGTTTATTATTTTCGTTTCAATTTGCTGGTAATTGTTTTTTTTTTTTTGCGATTTTTTCTTTGTTATCTTCTTCCCTGCGGCCGTTACCATTTTTATTACCCTCGCTATGTGTATGTCATTTTTATTTTTTGCTTTGTTAATTTTCAGTATTAATTTAGAGCTTTTTTTTTAACATTTATTTTGTGATTCTTTTCCTTTTATGGTCAACATTCCTTTTCATCATATTCCTCCCTCTTCTCCAATTCTTTCTATACCCCTGTATACCCATCAAGCCCATTAAATGAATTTCATTTAATAAATAAACTCTCTTTTGCTTATTATAAAGTCTTTTTCAGTGAAGCACCTTTTTACATTGAAAGAGAAATTATTCGCTTCAGTGGAAGTTCCCACGATATGCTTCGATTTTTTTTTTTTTGCAGAGTAAAGAGGTATAAAGCCGTTTAGTAAATTATGTTGAAGCTGGAAAATAATAATAAGTATATTTTTCCGTTTGATTGGGTATTATCGTTAGGTTTTTAGCGGATCTGATGTAGTGAATGAAGATGATAATACGTGTGTGTATGCGCGTATGTATGTGTATTGCGTATACTTATTTGTAAGCATGAAGAAAGTTAAATAAATATCGTAGATGCAGCAATAAATGAGGATGATAATACGCATGTGCATATGCCCGTACGTATGCGTAATATGTATACTTATCAGGAAGCACGAAAGAAAGTGAAAAAAAAGAAAGTAGAGGGAGAAAAAAAAAAAAGCAGAAAGCACAAACTCCCTCGCAAAGCGGAAAAGGAACCAGTGGCATCTCTAAGGAAAAGGTTTTTTTTTAATAAGTCGAAAACACTTATAAACACAGGTCGTGGAGACACGCCTGGTTCTAAATCACCGGTGATTTGTTTGAGTATATTAAACCCCGAAATTAGTAGGGGTCGGGGGGTCCAACTTTCTCCTTCAAAGGTCACACGAGGCGTCGTCGTAGCAACGATTGTAACTCCATAGTATTTTCGGAGAGAGAGAGAGATAGAGAGAGAGAGAGAAAGAGGCAAAACAGCACAACGATCGCTGACATGTACTTATTTTCAACTGGGGTGAACTCGCTGTTCAGGAGACTTCTATAATATTAGCCTCTTCATTTTTACACATACGCTTGCTTGCTTGCACGCGCACGCACACACATATATGTATAAATATATACAGTATATATATATATATATATATATATATATATATATATATAGAGAGAGAGAGAGAGAGAGAGAGAGAGAGAGAGAGAGAGAGAGAGAGAGGCGTCACACAAAAGAAAAATTAATCACAAAACGGTGTCTGGATGAGAGAGATTTAATTATTAAAAATTGTTTACATAAACTGTCTGATTTTGTATAGAGTTACGTAGCAGTCGTCTGCTATTGATAATACCCATTTCAAGATACAGATCAAGTTTTGGTTAATCAAGAAACCATTATTCGAAACATTTTGACAAGGATATAAGACAAGAATAAGGAAAGAATGATTTAGGAAATGCTAGGTTGACAAGTGACACTTATAATAGTATGCAGGGTAAGGAAGGATACAGTGCAATGTATGTAACACAGAAGACGTGCTGATAGTGATGTATTGTGAACGTGTGTCAATCAGTCACGATGCTATGAAGTTTACCAAAGTCGTATGATATATTTGTTGTTTATTTTCTTTTTTTATTTAGTTTCTACACTGATCGATTGATAAGATACAAAAGATCTTGAGACGCCAAAGTGAAAGTGTTTATAAATAAACGATTTACGACCAATATCAGGAAGTTTATGCCGCTTTGATCCTGGGTTGTATTTATTTATTTTTTTTCCGTAGTTCGTCAACTTTCACTTTTCTTGCTTGTTCGGTTGTGAGAAAATTAAGTAATTCTAATGCAAGGAAACTTCGAAGAACGCCCGTGGTATGATTACTCTCTCTCTCTCTCTCTCTCTCTCTCTCTCTCTCTCTCTCTCTCTCTCTCTCTCTCTCTCTCTTACATTATGATACTAGTGTATTTTTGGTTTCCTTTATGTCTTTCTATATACATACATACACACACACTATATATATATATATATATATATGTATACATACATTTATATAATGTATTATATATATAAATGTATATATATGTATGTATACGTACATATATATATATATATTTTATATACATAAATACATGTATATATATGTATGTATATAGATGTATACGATATGTGTTCATATAGATAAATAGATAGATACACAGAGGTGATGTTTCTGTATTTCTTTATTTCATACTGTAATATAAAGTCTTATGCAAACTGGACCAGTTTGCACTGATGACATTATGCAAGAAAATTTTGGCCAACCTGAATGTTTTACATCTTTGTGGGAATCGTAAAGTTTTTGTGTGACCTCGCACTACTCTTTCGAAATCTCTTTTAGTGGCTTTAAAGATGTTTTGGGAGGTTGCGTAAGTCAAACGTCAAACAGAGAATTGTTGTAAGTGTAATGAACGTTGAATTTGGTAGCTAATATTTGTAAATATTTAAGCTATCGTATTAGATCTGATGGCTTGAGTTTGGTATGTTTATAAAAGGAGCCATTTTTGTCAAGTTTTATTGAAAAGAATATATAAAGTATAAATACATATATACATATATATATGTATATATATATCCACATATATATAAATATATACATATGAATATATATATACACATATAGCCTATATGTATATATATACATATATATATATACATTATATATATGTGTATGTGTGTTTGTGTGTGTGTACGCGCATGCAGTTAGTACAGTGTTTTATTAGAATTTCATCGCATTTACTTTAATCAAAGTCGATGAGTTCGTTCGCTCTGAAATCGACCGTGGAATTAATATACTTTATACCGTTTTACTTTTCGTTTTTCGAAAACATTTCCTGAAAGCCTCACCGGAAAAAAAACACAGGTTGCTTTCCTCCTCCTCCTCCTCCTCCTCCTCTTCCATCATCATCATCATCATCATCATCATCATCTAAATCTGTCTGTCAATGTTTGGGATTTCCACGACCACGTCGACGTAAACAAACGATCTCCGTGACGTATGTATCGTCGTATCGCAAATAACGGGAGAAAGTTCGGTTCCTGCGATGCACACACACACACACACCCGAGGCAATACTGATTTCATCATCATTTTATAAGGCCGCTTTTGGCTTGTGGTCAGCGGTACACAGCTACAGTTTGTGTGTGTGTATGTGTGTGTGTGCAATACTTCTTGGTGTTTTTTTTTCTGGGGCAGTTTTTCTTCCTTCCTTAGGAAATTGTAG
>NC_089767.1:37067008-37069508 GCF_040412425.1 Macrobrachium rosenbergii
TATTTTATTCCCATTCTCTCTACATGACCTGTTCATCTTAGCTTTCGGAACTTTGTGAGATTTAAGATCAGTGATTTTGAAGTTTATAAAGAGTCCAAGTTTTGCATCCACGTAATCCCAGTAATTTTATTTGCCATTATGAATTATTAGTTTTTTTTTAGGTAGTATTTGTCAGATAACAAAGCGAGTGTTCATAGCAGAGTATCCATAGCAGGGCTTCTAATGTATATCTGTCTCCTGCCTCGTTCAGGATGTCAGTTTGTTTTCTAAAGGTTATAATTGGTATGCTTGTTCGATATATCCACGATTTCTTTGTATATTATGTTTCGCTTATCTGTTGTTGCTTGATAGGTGCTTTGTCGTAGTTTTTCTTGGCCGGCATTGAACCCCAGCCTAAATATTACCTTCACAGTTGTTTGGTATAGAGATTTGATATGACTAAGGCCCCTATTTTGACATTTTATTTGGAATTGCAATATAAAATTTTGGCCAAAGGTATGCGCTGGGATTTATGAGGTCATTCTGCGCTGAAATTGAAATTGAGTGTAAGAAGGTTTGAAAGGTGTAACAGGAGGAAAGCCTCTCGGTAATCACCATAAAACAATCGTTAGGAGAGGGTGGAAAGTAAGATGGAAGAAAGAGAATATGAACGGAAGTACAGTAAAAGGAATGGTAGAGGTTGCAGCTAAGAGCCTAAGGGATGCTGCAGAGAACGTCAAGTAACGCCTACGTGGTTGACATAATAATAATAATAATAATAATAATAATAATAATAATAATAATAATAATAATAATAATAATAATAATAATATCCTTTATTTCAGCTCAGGGCCATATATAAGGAATATACGAAGCATCCAGCATCAATATCATAATCCGTATTCACACAAAAGTAAATATTAAAACGATTCTTCTGCTCTTTTATTCCTTGCCTGACACAACCCTCATTGCCGTTTCTGTAACATATTAGGTTCTAGCGGTTGACCAAGTGCGGTTTTCGAAAGAAGGCCAACAATATATATCAGTTTTCACGATCAGGCAACCGAGTGCAACAAGGACATGTTGCGGAGGGGTCTATACACACTGTCAAGAAGCCTGTGATACTTATGTAAAATATGTTTAAAAATATTTGATTTGTTTTTATTTGAAGTGTTTTATTTATTTATTTATTTTTTTAGTTTTACCAATTTTTGGGGGTGTTATCCTTGAAGTGTTTTATTTAATTTTTTTTTTTTAGTTTTACAAACTTTTTATTTGTTCATCCTTGAAGTGTTTTATTTGATTATTTATTGTTTTTACTTTAGGATGTGACTGTCACTCATGACAGATTCTCACCAATAGAATGTCATCAATGTCTGAATACAACATTTTCTTATAATACGATATTGCAAGATGACAATCATTACTTTTTTCTCGTAAGCGATGACTAAAGTTTTTCACTGCGCGCGTGTACGTGGAGGACGAGAGAATAGAACAGAATAGAATAGAAGGAAATAGAAGGGAAGACGAGCGAATAGAAGAGAATGGAAGGGAAAGGAAGAGGCGACGGGTACTGTCGGTTCGTGAAAGGAAGCGAGATGAATAATGTTTCTGGAGATAATTCTTTTTCTCTTAATGACAGTCCGCTGTCGACCCGGAGGATACTTTCTCTTTCCTCTTCTTCCTCTTCCTCCTCCTCCTCCTTTTCTTCTTCTTCTTCTTTTCTTTCTTCTTCTTCTTCTTCTTCTTCCTTTTGCCCTTTCTCCCATCTTCCCACACCCTTTTGCAGGTATGCTTTCAAGGTGGTTTTATTGTGTGTTTTTCGTGTGGTTTTATTTTTCATACTTTCACTGTTATTATTATTATTATTATTATTATTATTATTATTATTATTATTATTATTATTATTGTTGTTGTTGTTGTTGTTGTTGTTGTTGTCTATTGCAGTCTGTTAGACTAGTGGTTTATAGGGTAAGCTTCTTCTTCTTCTTCTTCTTCTTCTTCTTCTTCTTCTTCTTCTTCTTCTTCTTCTTCTTCTTCTTCTTCTTATTATTATTATTATTATTATTATTATTATTATTATTATTATTATTATTATTATTATTATTCACAGTAGGTATATATTAGATTGCTGAGGGGGAAGGTATAGTAAAACTGAATGCATATAATTGATAATAAATAACGTCGATAAATGATAATTGATGCATAATTATCAGATGGAAATAGACAATTGAATTACTTTGGAAGAGCAAGGTTGATGAACATTAATTAAAAGGTTCTCCCCCTCCCCCTCCCCCTTCTCCTCCCCCTCCCCCTCTATTCCCCTTCCTCCATCCCCTGGATTATTTATAACCCTTGTTCCCAGTGACTAATACTATTATACTATTGCTGTTTACTTTTTGATGTATCTGCGTGACTTACTACGTAGAAGAAAATCCAGAGTGGTTTTGTTGTTCCAAATATGTTAATTAAGTTGCTTAGAGAACTTTCTAATTACTGCTCGGTCCTCATTATTTATCGG
>NC_089767.1:37077008-37114508 GCF_040412425.1 Macrobrachium rosenbergii
GTTCTTCAAGAGTTCTTTGCCAGGTATTAATTGATATATTATTTAATCCAGTTTTTGCATATAAGATCCTTATATCATTCAGCACTCTTTTACACGTATGATGCGGTATCAGTTATAAAAGAAATCGTTCTTTCCTCTCTTACCCAAGGGGATAACTAACTCAATAACTCTTTTATGTCATTAAGGGAACTGAAGCATTATACCCCTTTTTTCTCTGGTAATACAGTCTTCAGTCTTCAGTCTGATTTGGTCTTAACTGACATGCAATTTGATAGTTCAGACTGTTTCAAACATGAAGTCGTTTTAGCCGGTCGGGTCTTGGTACAGAAAAATCTGTTGGGTTTAATGTTTTGTGTTTATAAATTGTTGTATAAAAGAGCTTGCGAGTGTGGGAGGTGGGATTCAGTAATAATAATAATAATAATAATAATAATAATAATAATAATAATAATAATAATAATAATAATAATAATAATAATGGTGAAGAGATTCACAATGGTGTATTTGTACATATATATTAGAAATATATATTTACAATTACACCATTGTGGATTTCTTCGCCATTCTAGTGACTCAACCGATTATGAGATGTATAATAATAATAATAATAATAATAATAATAATAATAATAATAATAATAATAATAATAATAATAATATAGATGGGAAACCGTGTAATATTTGGTAACTTTTCGTGCTCAATGAAAATTTTGTATGAACAAACCACATATATATCCATCTTATCTATTAACCTACCTCTATACATATGTATAAAATCTACTGGTCACTTTTTACCAGATACTTATGTAATTGTAATAGCCACAATACCCTCTTAACTACTTGAATTCTTCACACATTTTGGATATGCTTCTCACTACAAAGCCTTAGATCCAAGAGCAAGAGACAAGAAGCAGTTCTGATGTCCGGTAGCGAGAATCGAACCCGCATCCCATAATCACGAGGTCACGTTGTGTTCGCTATACCTCTGGTCTTTTGGTCAACAAATTAAGGCAGCTTTGCGTCTGGTCACCCCTTGGATGTGTGACCGCCAAGGAAAGGCCAGGAAGTCTTTTGGCACATAAACCCCCATGGACATCACGGGGTTACAGGACCTGCGGCTAGGAATCTCATCGCAGGTATTACTTCCTGGAAGACTGGAAGGGAAAATCCCTATGGCGCCCCCTTCTTTTAGGGGAAAAAGTTAGTTACTTCACTACATCAGGGAGATTTTGTATAGCCGTTATTATCAGCTTTTTCCGCCGCGAAATTTATATTCGGACATTTAGGGAATCACAGAGGAAGTTTGAACATAGCTTAAGGACCAACTTCTTTAGATTTTCATAGGTAACCTGCTCTAGGTACAGATTAAGCGAGGAAAAACTTGAATGTGATTGAGCCAATGTTCGTCGTAATTTGAAGGACACAATTCGTGAAATATCCTAAACATTCCGGACGACCTGCAATAATGGATCAAGAAACATTTCAGGATATCGGGTTATGACAGGGACAAATAAATAGCTTCTGGATATGATCCGAAAATTTTCCGGATAGTCAAAACAATCACATAGATTGTGGATATACTCCTTTTAATGTTTATAAGGAGTCAAACATTTTAATCATATGAGGACCAAGTTTGCTAGAACTTTTTGGGGGTATACCCTCTACCTAGAACTTCTTTGGTGGCAAGAACAAGAGGTGAGAATTGAAAGATACTGACTGTAGCAGCAACTTTAGCTTGTGAAGAGATAGTAAATACTTTAAGAATAGTTTTTCTTTCTTGGAAAGAAATCTGCTCCGTTGACCAGCGACATATCTCTTGTTCGTTATTTTTTGTTATTTTCATTTTATTTATGCGCGTGTATGCAACTGCAAGATAAAGAAATCTATAAAAAGAGGCTGAAAACGAAACAGAAAAGTTAAATCAGTTTTGTGGCAATTTTTTTCTTAAACGTAAATTTCACGCTGTCATCATTTTACTTTCAGTCTTTGCCAAAAAATAATATGATAATTTGTAAGGTAAAAATAGTTTGAAATTATTCTTTAATAATATCGTTACCCTTCTCAGTGGAGACCAATTCATTACTGTTTCAATTGTTATACTATTATTATTTTAAAGTAAGCATGCTTTCATTTTTATATATAGAAAAATAATATCGAATGTGCTATTCATTACACCCTTCGAATAACTCACATCCGAAGGGAGTTGTAACTGATAAGTGCACCTGCCCAAGCCAGCATTTGAACCTGGGCCCTTGGTTAGATACAGTGAGAAGCAGTCAGCTTAGAACTTTGACCACTGGCTATCAATATATATATATATATATATATATATATATATATATATATATATATATATTTGATACTAATGTGTCAGGTAATACCTGCCCATCAACAGGTAAAAAGTTAGGGAGAGAGAGAGAGAGAGAGAGAGAGAGAGAGAGAGAGGAGAGTGTGTGTCCTGTGTTTTCGTAATCATGTAGATCATTTTACAAGGCGAACTCGGTTTTTTGCTTTTTTCATCGATTTCTGATTATTTGACTCTTTCTTGAAAATGTCAGTATGAAAGAAACCTAGTCAAAATTCTCCATATCTTCTATTGAAATTGTTTAAGTCAAAAGTGGGAGTTGTATTTTTTTCCCAAAATAGCTGTTTGTCGTGACTGAGGGTCTTTATGTAAGAGTTTGTATTTTAGTATGTACACATTACACATATGCTCTTATTCAGTTGTATTCCACATAGGAAAATGAAATTTGTAAATGGTTACAAAATTCCCAACAGATGCTTCTGCCAGTGGACCCCTTATTGGAGCTTATATAAGAAGAGGTCCATTGGCGGAGATATTTGTTGAGCATTTGTTACCCATTCACATTTTATATTTTCCTAGGTGTAACGCAGTTGAACAAGAGCATATGTATAATACGTACATATTAAACAAATACCAACTGTTGCTTACACACCCGCAATTACGTCAAACCGCTATCACGGTTGAGTGATATATTTTCGTGTCCCAGAAGATTACTAGTGTTATACTTACATGTGTACAGACTTGTGAACCAGTATTTTACCTACATGCGTACTATTATTATACCTACATGTGTACTAGTATTATACCAACATGTGTGTCAAGATTATACAGACTTGTGCACCAGCATTATACCTACAAGTGTACCAGTACTATACGTACATGTGTATCAATGTTATACCTACATGTGTACCAGTATTACACCTACACGTGTACAGACTTAAAAAATAACAAATGTCACTTCCTGTATTACAGGTTTTTATTTTAACCTTTCAGTCATCGTCAGAAGGCAAACTATAGAGTTTTTGATCATCTCTCGGCTAAGGAGCAGCAAAGTTTTTGTATTTTTATTTAGTTTTTTTTCCTTGACGTCCTCAGAAAACAAAGTCGTTACGTTAAGGAATGTTAAGCGCCACTGAGCGAGCGAATGAGTAGAGTTACAGTGCCGTTACAAAGGCAAATTCCGCCTACTACTACTACTAAGACTACTACTATCTTGGCGGATGCATAGCCTTTGTGACGGCTCTTCTTCAAGGCTCGCAGAGCACAAGGGATTAATAAATTCCGAACGACTGAGTAACTGTGTTGTTTTAATTCGACTTATTGACTGGATTAAATGGTGTCGGAACACATTCCGGAGTTAGTGACTATAAATACATCTTTTTCATTCATTGTGTCCCGCAAGTTTTCATTTACCTTTTATTTAGTGAACTATCAGACCTTTAATGTTGTTGTTGATCTTCTAATGAATAAAACGTATTTTATTTACTTCTTAATGAGGAAGACATTGCTGATGGCATTTGAAGGTCAGAGCATTCTTACGTTCGTAACTGAGGGTTGAATACTACTTTTGGTTTTATTCATTTGCCTGTCGCTTAATTCGTAATGTAGTTTATTTTCAATTTTATTGAATTATTTAATATGACTAGTTGTAATTCCCGTATTGTTATTATTATTTTGGAAAAATTCGTGTCCAAAAGTATCAGCATACTTCGCTCAGCTGTGAGAAATCTAACGAGCTTTCTATATTAAGGGTAAAAGCCTTTGATATATCCTTTTTTCATTCTTTTGAATCATATAATATGAATATTTGAATTTCCTTGACTCTTATTATTACTTCAGGAGAATTCGTTCCCAAAAAACAGTACTTCGCTCAGCTGCGAAAAATCTAACGAGCCTTATAAATGCCCAGTCTTAAAAGGCCTTAATATAGAACGCTGTTCGATCTTTAGGGGCGTGTTCGCGTGCTTAGGAAGCCACGCCCACCTCATTCTCTTCTCGAAGCCAGTCCTTTCTTCTCAATTGTAGCTTGTATATCTCGTTTTTAATTGACGCTCATTTTCGGATGAGTAACGGATGCGGCGCTTGGCAATTGCTGAATTGCTTGAGGCAGAGTATGTGTATGTATGTATGTATGTATGTATGTATGTATGTATGTATGTATGTATGTATGTATGTATATCTGCGCATATGCTGTACTGCCTGTGCGTTACGTAAATGCATGTATACTGTATGTATACTTAATGTTTGTGGAAATGTATGTATTCTTCATGTTTGTGTAAATGTATATATGTATGTGTATCTGCCTGTTACGTTATGTAAATGTGTGTATACTTAATGTTTGTGTAAATGTATGTGTAGTCACTGTTTGTGTAAATGTATGTATACCTCATGTTTGTGTGAATATGTGTAGTTACTGTTTGCTGAAATGTATGTATACTTCATGTCTGTGAAAATGTATGTATACTTATGTGTACTTCTGGTTTGTGCAAAGGTATGTAGACTTAATATTTGTGTAAATGTATGTATACTTAATGTTTGTGTAGATGTACTGTATGTGTGTGTGTACCTACAGTGTACTTACTTCCTTATCATTTCCTTAAAATTCCTCCATAATTGTTACCAAGGTTCATTAGAGTCAAGCATCAGTATAAATATAAATATATATACTTTTACTGACTTGTCAGAGTAATGTGTCCAACTTTTAAAGCTTTGGAAAATAGATTGTGTTTATGTATGTATCCTGAAGGTAAGCATTTTTAGTTATTTACATAAATATAAATCTCGTATATTAATTTCACGGCGGTAATGGATAACGTTGTAGTAATAGAAAGTAATAAAAAAAGAAATAACGTTTATTTCGTTTACTTACAGATAAGCAATTTTGAATAGGTCAAGTAGTGTATTTGCGGAAAGCCAGCGTATTATTATTATTATTATTATTATTATTATTATTATTATTATTATTATTATTATTAAGACAAAACATATGCAGGATCCCGTACATCCATAAGAGTTACCTCACTCCTGCAGCAGCAAGGTAAAAAAAAAATATACTTATATATCACGGAGTCCTTGGAATTCCATCCTACATAGGACAAGACGATGGAAACGCCCTTTTGTACCAATTTAGGGTGTTCGATCCTCAAGGTGCGTCCATCTGTGGGATCCCACTGGGGGCAGAACTTGGTCCTTGTTTTAATATTTACAATTTTTTCCTAGAGTTTCTGGTTATTTTAGGGCTTCAGGGTACATTTTCTTGGCTTCGCTCACTGTTTTACCTCATTTTTCCTGTGTCCAAATTCAACAATAAGATTTTCAAATTTGAAAACACAATGCAGTGGCGGTTGGCAGAAGCCACGTGGCTCCATCTTGATTTGATTAAATTAAAAATACCGTTGGTTTCTAATACCGTTGGGTTTCTTCTAGTATAGTGACGTCATCATAACCTCCAGTCTATGCTTATATATATATATATATATATATATATATATATATATATATATATATATAAAAGTAAAATTCGAAAGCAAATCTCCCGCTCAGTGTCCAATCGAAAGATGGCGATGAAATCTCATGAAACCTGACCAGCGGGAGTGACATTTATGAATTCAGTAGATAAAAAAAAAAAAAAATAAAAAAGCTCGGTGAAAGAACCATGACACAAAACTCCGACCAGTCCGAAAAAGAAGGGAGAAAAGTGCCGACGCGACTCATGCGCAAGCAAGAAGAAGAACGACTTTTCAGAGCAAGTAAGAAGAACGACCAAAAGTCGAAACGTTGGTGCTACCCTCCTCCTCCCCCTCGTCCTCCTCCTCCTACACGTGTCTAGAAAACGCGTCAGCTCAAGTCAATCCCCACCACCACCAATTGGTCTGAAGCCAAAAGCTCTTTCTTTCTTTTTTTCTTTCGCTCGAAGACGTCTGTGGGCAGGTGCACCTTGTCCATGTGATCGAGAAACATCACATCGGCGTCACATTTTATCAGCATAAACAGCTTTCGCTATAAGTAGAACCTGTTTTGATGGCAAACGTGTGATTGTGTCACAGTCAGCATACAAGATTGAGACTCTGTTACTATAGCCATGGGTATTTGAAGCTGAAAGCAGTGATTGACTAGGCCTACGTTTTATACATTCAAGAATGTCTACGCAGAATTGTCTTGGCAACGTAGAAAGTTCGACAGGATGAAATGATTTCGTCATGCACGTTTTCCTCAGCTCATGTGGGCGAGGCCAACATGCTTTGACGTGAGATTTCTGTAGTGATTCTCCGACTGTAGATGAATTTGTATATTTATGTAAGCAAATAAATGCATCGTTTAACTCCTGTTATATCTGGTAATGCTCAAAATGACCGTTTTCTAAATCGTATTGTTTATTCCGTTTTGTTACTGAAAATTTAACAAAAATAAGTAATAATGCGCCGAAGTTTCTTCGGCGCAATCGAGTTCTTTGTACTGTCGCTACAGCGTATAATCAAGGCCACCGAAAATACTCGTAGATCTATCTTTCGGTGGTCTCTGTATAATGCTGTATGGGCTGCGGCCCATGAAACTTTAACCACGGCCAGGTGGTGGCCTATCCTATATTGTTGCCAGAAGCACGATTATGGCTAACTTTAACCTTGAATAAAATAAAAACTGCTAAGGCTAGAGGGCTGCAATTTGGTATGTTTGATGATTGAACGGTGGATGATCTACATACCAATTTTCAGCCATCTGACCTCAGTAGTTTTTAAGACTGAGGGCGGGCAGAAAAAGTGCGGACAGAGAAAAGTGCGGACGGACAGACAAATCCGGCACAGTTGTTTTCTTTTGCAGAAAACTAATAACAAAGCGGCTTTCCCAATTTATTCGTAAGATTAAGATCATCCATTCGTCAACGAGAAGTCAAAAAAGAATAGATTCTTCAATTGTAATTCCCAAGGTTACGAAAAACACAGGAAGCCTTTCAGCTGGACGCTCTCAGCGGAATATGAGGTCCTTGTAAGCCTCGTTAATAACTAATAGGTACTCTCTCTCTCTCTCTCTCTCTCTCTCTCTCTCTCTCTCTCTCTCTCTCTCTCTCTCATGAAATATTGTCATTGCTGTTTAAACCGTAACTACGCTTGAAGACATATGAGAAGAGAGAGAGAGAGAGAGAGAGAGAGAGAGAGAGAGGAGGGCAAGGCTTAAGCTTAGTTCATAATACTGTACTGTACACCATGTCTTCAGTTACCTATTCTTTTCCTATTAATAATGATGGAACTTCGGAAGCCATTTAAGTGAAACCTTGAATATGCTTGATTTACTCACTGACAAATGTTAAATCTCTTCAGTGTAAAGTTCAGCTGGATCATCACTAACTTGTCTGGAGAGAGAGAGAGAGAGAGAGAGAGAGAGAGAGAGAGAATTTGAGCTCCTATCGTGTTTACGTGCGAGTGTTTGTCTGTTTAATCTAGCGGCGTGCTCGGTTGTGCTCGAGTGCTTGGGAGAACAGTCATGTATATTTCAGTCGGTAACGTAAGACTGAAGAACACAGGCATCTTGTTTATAAACCTCTTTAACGAATAAAGGTTACTTGTATAACGAACACGAAGTAATCGTTGATTCATTATTATTATCGGACGCTAGGGTTGAAACCGGCTCTGCTGACATTCTCTTGGCCCTTATATAAATATATTCTGTGATGTAGTATTTCCGGGTATAATGCGTTCGGCGGTCTTTCACTTGCTGTAGCTTGCCAGGGGCTATTTATTTGAAAGGTTGGCATTATTTCTTGCGTAATTGTTGATGTTGTACAGTTTGCCACTAGAATGTAGTAGCATAGGTTTAGGCGTAATAATAAAATGTAGCATTGTCGTAGGCGTAACAATAAAATGTAGCATGGAGGACATGTTTAGGCGTAGCAATAAAATGTAGCATAGGTCTAGACGTAATAATAAAATGTAGCATAGGTCTAGGTGTAATAATGAAATGTAGCTTAGGTCTAGGCGTAACGATGAAATGTATCATAGATCTAGGCGTAATAATAAGATGTAGCATAGGTCTAGGCCTAACATTGGAATGTAGCACAGAGCACAGGTCTATGGATGACAGTAGAATATAGCATAGGTCTAGGCATACGAGACGAAAGGTCTAGATCTGATATTGTTTACAGAGAATCAGTGCTCCCGAGATAAGCAACTGAAGCAAAAAGGGCTTTAGACCAACATAGAGAGAGTAAAGACATGTTGTTTTTAGGGTTGCTGCCAAGTACAAAAACAATCGTGACTGCTGTTGCCACGTGTGTGTTCAACGTCTTAGGGAAGTCTGTAGATTCACTGACGTCAAATGAGGCTCTTAAAATTAGATCGTATCCCCATTGCGTAACGCCAGACTACGAAACCAATTCAGTCAATCGGTGGATATACATCCCGCGAGGTAGATTAAAAGAATTCGATAGAAACCATCCAATGATATTTAATTTTCAGATATATTCCTGTGAAATCTCCTTGGAATTTATAGCGGCGCAACTGATTTGTTGTCAACCAAAACCGCCACCCATCACGAGAGCCAACTTGCACAGTTGCGAAGCATTGCTAAATGCCACTGAATCACGCGTTTTTAATTCTTCCTTTGGCAAAGGCAAGTTTCCGCATTTAATTGCGAATGAAATGTCTTTATCAGAAGCGTTACTAAACTTTTTGTGTACGTTCCCTTAAAAGGAATTTTCAAATGCTCGCCGCGTTTCCTCTCGAGTTAGTTGCAGTCCGAGATTTGTTAAACCGAACTCCCTAACGCTAGACCGAGTCTTTCAGCACGAAAGGGGTTTCTTTGTGCACGTTGAGCTGCTTACTGAGTTAGGTGGGTGGGGGGTATAAACACGAGGAGGATTATACCGGAAGAGGGACGGAAATGCTTGCTTAGACTGCTCTTCTTGAAGGAAAGATGATTGACTGGCCAGGCAGATGAAATTTCGCCTTTCTCGAAATCTACATTTTATCTGACCACATTGTTCCTGCTGCTTTTCGTCCGATCGGCGAAAGTTTAAAGCAACGTTAGGTCTGGCCATTACTTAGTTGGGTGACCACTAAGAAAGGCCAGATGCCATAAGGTACATAAGGCCCTTGGCCGTTGTGATGCACGTGTTCAAAAGCCTCCGAGGAGTGGCTGGGGTGTGGGGAACCATCAAGTAAACTCTTTCCCCCTGAAGAATGTGACCTGAGGAAGTGTTGACCTTGGTCTAAGAAGATCTTTCCGGATGAGTTTGCTTGCTTGCTTACTTACGCATGCTCGCGCGCACACACACACACACACACACACACACACACACACACACACACACATATATATATATATATATATATATATATATATATATATATAAAGAGGTAGATATTTCTATCTATAAAAAATCTTGCTGCCAAAGTCAGCAACATTATTATTATTATTATTATTATTATTATTATTATTATTATTATTATTATTAT
Source organism: Macrobrachium rosenbergii (assembly GCF_040412425.1). Classification (NCBI taxonomy): domain Eukaryota; kingdom Metazoa; phylum Arthropoda; class Malacostraca; order Decapoda; family Palaemonidae; genus Macrobrachium; species Macrobrachium rosenbergii. The sequence continues at coordinate 37,086,761 of NC_089767.1, forward strand.
TATTATTATTATTATTATCACTCATACATGTTTATGTAAAACTGACATAAACGCTCTATCACATTTAGAAAACCAATATTTTTGTTACGGCTATCATTTATATATAACAAGATCCCACGCAAAGTCTTAATAAATTGATTTAGCAAGACGTCAAAACCTTGAGAAGCACAAAGATTTATTCAGTACATGGACAGACATTCAGAAAAATTCATAAAACTATCCACATGACCTGAGTGTAGGTTTCGGTTGGGGTAACTCGCCCGCTCTCTCTTAATATATATCACCGTTATACAAGTATTTCCCGTTTTCTCTAATTTATTTATTTTATTTTTAATTTTCTACCCGTAGACTGCTGCTGTGCCGTTCTTCAAGAATGATTTATTTGGTTTTGTTTTAATTTACTTTGTGTCTTTGGTTGGAACTTAGTTTCTTATCGGTAATTATAATTGTTTTCACTGTTGTAATGTTTCTATGTTTTTTTATGTTACACTGTCTCTTCACTTCTTTTGTTTTCTTATTCCACTTCTTTTATCATAGTAACTTGTGAAATACACACTTGAACTCTCTGGAGAGAGAGAGAGAGAGAGAGAGAGAGAGAGAGAGAGAGAGAGAGAGAGAGAGAGAGAGAGATTTGACCATGTGTTCAGACACAAGACCAAATTTTGCCTAGTTGGGGATTTCAGATGTGTAAAAGAGAGAGAGAGAGAGAGAGAGAGAGAGAGAGAGAGAGAGAGAGAGAGAGAGAGAGAGAGAGAGTTGTCTTTTCCTTCCCGGAACGCCTTTACTCATGTAGGGCTTTCGAGTTCACGTATCTTCATCGTCTGTTCGTGACCTCTGGAGAAGGTCGGGAAAGCGGTTCTTAAGTTTCTCTGTCTTTATCAGAGTAAAAGCGCAGAGAGAGAGAGAGAGAGAGAGAGAGAGAGAGAGAGAGAGAGAGAGAGAGAGAGAGTTATATTAACAGCACACACATACACACAGTGCAGTGAATACATAGAGAGAGAGAGAGAGAGAGAGAGAGAGAGAGAGAGAGAGAGAGAGAGAGAGAGAGAAATGCAGTAATAGCACACACACAGCCCTGTAAGAACAGAGAGAGAGAGAGAGAGAGAGAGAGAGAGAGAGAGAGAGAGAGAGAGAGAGAGAGACACTTGAAACCCAACAATAAGCAGCAGAGTCAAGACAACAAACCAACAAAGAGAGAGAGAGAGAGAGAGAGAGAGAGAGAGAGAGATCAGACTGACAAGGAGACAATTATAAACAATACACATGAAACCCGACAATAAACAGGAGAGACAGCGTAACAAACGAACACACACACACACACAGAGAGAGAGAGAGAGAGAGAGAGAGAGAGAGAGAGAGAGAGAGAGAGAGAGAGAGAGAATTTCTCCTTTCCAGAATCAAAGTCATGGGTATAAAAGCTGACGATTTACTTCGAAGGTGAAAATAGTGAATATTGTATTCCACTCTTCGACAGACCGGTTTCTACTTTTTTTCCGAGCCACACTGAGAACGTCGACTTTCTTTAATGTTTCTTTTTTTTTTTTTTTTTTGAGTTGAAGAAAAGAATTATGATATATTTTTAACATTATTTTAAATTGATTTTTTCGCCATTCAGCTCGTAAGGTTCTGGAAGTTTCAAAATAATTCGTGGTGGGAGGATATTGACCTTTTTGATAAGAACCCTTGCAATATCCGCACAGTATGTACTACAAGATCTGCTGGGAATGTTTGAATGGGTGTGACATTAGTGAATATGCAGAATAGATCTTGGGGAGTTTTTTTTTTTTTGAGTTCTGTAAGATCTGTAGATTATATTATACTTATAGGTGATCATAGATCTACATTTTGTCTCTACTGTAAGATCTATTAGATGTATAAATTTTTGGCTATGGAAATCTGTAAGTTCTATAGAGCCTTTTTCTACCGGATAAGTAGTTAATCCTGGTTCTATGAAGATTAAATTAAGATATATAAATCGTGGTCTTTAAGAGACCTTTTAGCTCTGTGACTCTAGATTCTGTAGAATATGTTAATCCGTAGATGGCACTTATAAGCAATTACCGCTGGTCAGGAATTGGGAGTTCATGCCACATTCGATGACCAGAACTAAGAAAAGGTATATATTGTGTTTTTAATGTTTAGACCAAGATAGTGCTCGTAGAGAGAGAGAGAGAGAGAGAGAGAGAGAGAGAGAGAGAGAGAGAGAGGCGCCTGTTTATCTATGATAGAAATAATTCGTATTTAAAACCAAATCACACGTTCCTGATACTTCGGAAGATTCTCACACACACGCTGCCATGACTTGAAGCTTCTGTTAATGTGATGAAAATCATTGTGGCAATCTTTGAACTTACTAGAATTTCGTTTTGACTTCTTCCAGCTGACAAACTTTTGGTCTGGTGAGAAAGGTGTATGTTGTATCGACTGTCCTTTTTCGTATTATGGCATTGCGCGGAGAATATTAGGTTCTGATTCTTTTACTTAACACTACAGTATCCGTGTTCAAATGTAAACAAGTTTTCTGTACAGCCGCTACGTAGCGTAATCAAGGCGGCTGAAAATATATCTAGCTCTCGGTGGTCAAGGATAATGCTGTATGAGCCGCGGCCCATGGAACTTTATCCACGGCCCGGTGGTGGCCTATCCTATATAGCTGCCAGAAACACGATTATGGCTAAATTTAACCTTAAATAAAGTAAAAACTATTGAGGCTAGAGGGCTGCAATTTGGTATGTGTGATGATTAGAGGGTGTATGGGCAACATACCAATTTGCAGCCCTCTAGCCTCAGTGGTTTTTATGATCTGAGGGCGGACAGAATAAAGTGCTGACGGACAGACAAAGCCGGCACAATAGTTTTCTTTTACAGAAAACTAAAGCGTGCAGTCTTCACACAAATATATATTTTCTTGTTTCTTTATACTATTTCTTCCAGACTGTTTTCAACCTCAAAAATATTCATACCATTGAGACAGTCGATAAGTTGTATTTCCCTTGTTAAGCTCTTTCCTTCAGTCTGCTTCATTTAACTTTTAATTTTCATTTTGACTTCACTTTCAAACGTCGCAAATATTAATTTTCCTCAGACACTTGCAAGTCATTCCTTTTTTTTTTTTGTATTTTTTTTCCTATTCAATTTATCTCCCGTAGGAATATTTCTATTAATTTGAATTTTTCTTCTTTCACGCTTATTCAGGTTAAGCACACTTTTTTTCACACCATTCCTGCATGTTGCCTCATTTCCTTAAGTAATCTTTTTAGCCAGTTTTTAGTTTTCTGTAAAATAAAACTCTTGTTCCGGGTTAGACTGTCCGTCGGCACTTTTTTCTGTCCGCACTTTTCTTGTCCGCCCCCAGATCTTAAAAACTACTGAGGCTAGAGGGCTGCAAATTGGTATGTTGATCATCCACCCTCTAGTCATCAAACATGCCAAATTTCAGCACTCTAGCTTCAATAGTTTTTATTTTATTTAAGGTTAAATTTAGTCATGATCGTGCTTCTGGCAACGATATAGGATAGGCCACCACCGGGCAGTGGTTAAAGTATCTTGGGTCGCGGCTCATACAGCATTATACCGAGACCACCGTAAGATAGATCTATTTTCGGTGGCCTTTATTATTCCCAGTAGCGGCTGTACGGAAAACTCGATTGCGCCGAAGAAATTTTGTCGATTTTTTTACTTGTTTTCTTTAGTATGTAAATCACTTTTTGTTTTCTTTAGTGATATTTTTGTCAAGTGAAACTATAGTGTACTTAAATTACTCATTTTCATAACTAAATCAGTGTCTTAACTATAGTTGTTCAGTTGCCAGTTATTCAGTTATTCTTTTTCCCTTTAATAATACGGCGGGTTGTGAATCAGAGACATTTGAGCGATTACAGTAAAGCATATTCATCTCTCTCTCTCTCTCTCTCTCTCTCTCTCTCTCTCTCTCTCTCTCTCTCTCTCTCTCTCTCTCTCTAATCCATTACAGTAAGACACGTCTCTCTCTCTCTCTCTCTGAAGAGTTCTCCCTAATCCATTACAGTAATACACGTCTCTCTCTCTCTTCTCTCTCTCTCTCTGAAGAGTTCTCCATAATCCATTACAGTAAGACACGTCTCTCTCTCTCTCTCTCTCTCTCTCTCTCTCTCTCTCTCTCTCTCTCTCTCTCTCTCTCTCTCTGAAGAGTTCTCCATAATCCATTACAGTAAGACACGTCTCTCTCTCTCTCTCTCTCTCTCTCTAATCCCGTTACAGTACGACACGTCTCTCTCTCTCTCTCTCTCTCTCTCTCTCTCTCTCTCTCTCTCTCTCCATTAGAGTAAGACACGTCTCCTGAGCTCCGTGAGTAAACGCGCTCATCAGGAGACAAAAGCAAATGCAAGCTGGAGTGCTACTGGCGCCCAGGAAAACGTTACCCGTGGTAACATTGTTGGTAAGGGTTAGTTTTGCTGTGCGACGCCAGGTTAAACTTTCACCTCGCCGGTTCTGTTGTTTTCACCCATGGATACTTCTCTCTCTCTCTCTCTCTCTCTCTCTCTCTCTCTCTCTCTCTCTCTCTCTCTCTCTCTCTCTCTCTCTCAGCCAGTATTTTGTACACCGTGGGTAAGCTGATTTTTAAAACTAAACGAAAAGGTTTTAGCTTCTCTCTCTCTCTCTCTCTCTCTCTCTCTCTCTCTCTCTCTCTCTCTCTCTCAGTGTTTTGTTCACTCTGTTTTGGGTGAGCCCCATATTTAAAACTAAATAAAATGGTTTTATTCCAAGTTTGAAATAAAAAGTGAATTTGCGCTCTCTCTCTCTCTCTCTCTCTCTCTCTCTCTCTCTCTCTCTCTCTCTCTCTCTCTCTCTCTCTCTCTTACCTGGTCACTGGGAACTTGGTACGAGCGCTTTTTTTTGTAAGTCGGCTTAGTTAAATAAATTTTACCTTAGGTTTATTTGTAAGGGAAAGGTAAATTTGTGACGATGAAAGTAAAAAAAAAAAAGGAGTAATTGTATAGGGAGTAGCAAAAAATAGCAGCAATAGAAATAGCAGATAAAACAGTGATTGCAGCGAGAATTAGATAAGACCATTTCAATCTCATGCCAAAATAAGTATACGTCATGAAAAAAAAATATATCTTGACATTAATCCAGTAAGATAATTCATTTCACTTTCCCGTTATCTCGTACCAAGTGTAGGATTGTCATCGTCACGCCTCAGTGTTCAGTATTTCCTTCATTATGATTATTATTTCATCAGCTACACATAGTGGTTATCATTAATGAGTGGTATTAGCGCCGCAGCAAATCACTTCGACCCTTGTTCGGGTCATACGCGATTTGCCTAATGTGACATTTGCGAAACGGGTTACCTCACCTCGGGTTACGATTGGTGTTGTGACACTCCGAAGAAGCAAGTTACCTCAGTGCATGTGTTTCATGGCGGAATGGACTAACCCTCTGGGCCTTTTCTTTCTTTCTTTTTTCAAGTCTTCAGCTGAAAACCCGTATGGATAGAGTGCTGAAAACCCTTATGGATAGAGTACTGAAAACCCTTATGGATAGAGTACTGAAAACCCTTGTGGATAGAGTACTGAAAACCCTTATGGATAGAGTACTGAAAACCCTTATAAACAGAGTACTGAAAACCCACCTAGTTAGATTACTGAAAACCCTTAGGGACAGAGTACTGAAAACCCTTATGGACAGAGTACTGAAAACCCTTATGGACAGAGTACTGAAAACTCTTATGACCCTGATGGATAGAGTACTGAAAACCCTTAAGTACTGAAAATCGTTATGGATAGAGTACTGAAAACCCTTAAGTACTGAAAATCGTTATGGATAGAGTACTGAAAACCCTGATGGATAGAGTACTGAAAGCCCTTATGGACAGAGTACTGAAAACCCTTACGGATAGAGTAAATGTACTATAAAAACCCAATAGGGCTCCAAAGGGAAATCAACCTGCAGAGAGAGAGAGAGAGAGAGAGAGAGAGAGAGAGAAATATTATAGGAAAAGTTGATAGATAAGATGTTACTGAATAGAAAACGAGACCGGTATATCTAAATTCATGGGACGTCAGCAGAGAGCAGGAATGAATTGAAATGAATTTGATCCTCGCTTAAACATTTGGAGGTCAGAAGATTTTATAACTGCAGCAGGCGAACTCTTCTACATTTTAGTAGTAGCTCAAACAAAACTCCTAGTAAATTGACTAGTGTTAAGCCCAATACTAGAAAATAACATACTGTTCATAGCAGCTGCCTGCCTAGTGTAATAGAAACCTCTTATAAGACTGCTTGATACACTGTTGTTGAACAGAGAGAGATTCATGTTGGAAAGGGGAGGAGAGGCAATAGTGACGACCATTGCAGATGGATTTTGAAACAAAGAAATGAATCGTGCATAGTGAAATAGTGAAGGTTAACTTACTGGATGGATGGTGCTTAGTGTACCAAAGATGTGAATAATATGAAACTTCCAGTGACAGATCATCAGACCAAACATTTATGAATCAGATATAAATGATCTATATCAGAATGATCTGCACATGTTGGGGAACATTTTTCGACCAATTTTCTTACCCATTTTGGTATTAGAATATTAACATAAATTTTATGATCGCATGAACTCCGTCCTCAGACCAAAAAAATTTGGTAAAAAATCAAGTTATTAACTTAAAGCAAGATGCATTCCATATTAACATTATATATATATATATATATATATATATATATATATATATATATATATATATATATTTTATTATATAAAGTATATATAAATATAAATACATATATATATATATATATATATATATATATATATATATATATATGAATGCAAGGTTATCTACCTATGCAACATACAGCCAACCGGTCCGTTCACAGTTACCCAATTGCTGGATGGCAGTGTTGAAGCTGCAATTCTATAAATTGCGGAAATATACTTGTCACCGCGGTCTATTTGCGAAATCTCTCGGCATCCGAATAACCGCAGAGTTTTATTCTCAGCGTTCTCGTTCATTCTCAAATTTGCAATTCGAGTTTGGAAACGACCGAATGATATGGGGGGTCACGAGGAAATTCTCTCTCTCTCTCTCTCTCTCTCTCTCTCTCTCTCTCTCTCTCTCTCTCTCTGAAGAGTTCTCTCTAATGCATTACAGTAAGACACTTCTCTCTCTCTCTCTCTCTCTCTCTCTCTCTCTCTCTCTCTCTCTCTCTCTCTCTCTCTCTCTCTCTCTCTCTCTATTGATGTTTATTGTATAGGGAGAAGAGGTGATAGGGATTTCAGGCTTCATGAGGCAATTTGTCATTCGTGTTTTGTAACTAATTTTTTTTACTTCATACGCAAGCGATGGGGAGTGTGTGTTTTTTTTTGGGGGGGTGGAGGGTTAGTGAATTGTTTTATTGGGTTTTATAGATTTGGTTCAGAATGATAATAATAAAATGGTAGTGCTAGTGATGGGTACAGGCATGTTGTTGTTATTATTATTTTTATTGGCGTTGCTCTTATAAGTGTTATTGTTAGATTTGCTGTTCATTATTATTATTATTATTATTATTATTATTATTATTATTATTATTATTATTATTATTATTATTATTATTATTTGCTGTTATAAATGTTAATGTTATACTTACAATTTATTATTATTATTATTATTATTATTATCGTCGTTGCTGATATAAGCATTACTATTATAATAATTACTATTTATCGAAAGAAAAAACATCAACATTAACATTATTACTTCGAAGAAGTAACAAGTAAACTTAGTGACGTCACTAACACATGATCACCTAAGCTTACCCCTCCTCTCCCTACCCCTTTTCCCCTTACCATCCATCCCTCTCTCTCTCTCTCTCTCTCTCTCTCTCTCTCTCTCTCTCTCTCTCTCTCTCTCAGACAGGTTGTCCGAAGCCACGTGACCCAGAATACGAAAATGCCTCCCCAAAAAAGCCTTTTTTGTCGACTATTACCTGAGGTAACTCTTGGTTTGGATACTCTGAGCTCCCTTGGAAACACTAATACCTTGAAGACGCCTTCAGCAGAAGGCTTTTGTGTTCTCGTGTTCTGTCCCGTTGTGGATAATGCGCTCTCTGAAAAGGATGGATGGAGTGGGTGCTTGCATTTATTGGGGTTTTTGCTTGCTTTCTATTTTGCTTTCGTCTTTGTTTTTGTTCTTGTTTCGTTCGTATGGCTGAAGCCTAGTTTAGTTTTTTTAAATGTTTAGCTCATTCTTGTTTATTCTTTGTAGATTTTATTTTTTGGTATTTTTTCCTTATCTTTTTTCTGTGTTTTTGCTTGCAACTTTTTTTAAGTTTTTCCTTTTCATTTTTTCTTGTTTCTGTTTTTTTATATTTCTTTGCTTTTACTCTTCATGTGGACTTGGCTCCGTGTTTACTGTCTTTGTTTATATATTTTCCTTTTTCGCTTTTCTTTATTCTTTTCACTCTTATTTAAAGCCTTTTATTTCGGTTTATGTTGTCATTTGAATCGAACAAACGCCATATCTTTCTGAAAAATGTAGAAATCTTGGATATAACGAGTCACTTGCTTTGATGGATACACTGTGCACCTATTGAAATCTACTTGAATTATGTTTTTATGTAATATCCATAATCTGTATAGAATTTTACTCCTAAGCTGTTATTGATTACACAGTATTAAAGTTTTTCCTCTCTCTCTCTCTCTCTCTCTCTCTCTCTCTCTCTCTCTCTCTCTCTCTCTCTCTCTCGTCATCCTAACATGTCAATGATTAGTTGCCTACCATTTGTTTAAACTTACCTATACTGTGGTCATTTCTCGCGTACTGAAAGCTCTTAATTAAAATATGTAACCCAAGGTACACCTGACCTCAGGTATTGTTGCTCACACGTGTCCCTCTTTCTAGTGGCTTCGGGTAACTTAATCGTGAGTTTGCCTGACCGGCACAATTATCCGGAGCAAAATGTTTAAGTGGAGTTTTTTTACTTGTATTTCATAGAGAAGGCAGTCAATGTATAACTCTAGTTTTATTTTTTCCTATATATTATAGAGAAGGCAGTTGTTTTTACGTATAACTTCAGTATGAAAGTTTTGAATAAGGAAGTACCTGTCTCTCTCTCAATATAAAACTCACCTTTGGAGATGACCCATCTCTCTCTCTCTCTCTCTCTCTCTCTCTCTCTCTCTCTCTCTCTCTCTCTCTATAATTAATTAATTAATTACAGTAACCTTATAATGAATGTCTCCACAAGCAGGGAATAAACTATTTGTAAACTTTTCAAAGAGCCAAAAGTGAAATCAGACAAGGGCGAGAATAAGGAAGAATACTCAGCTAAGCCTATTTATTCTTTTTACCATTTTTCTGTTCATCTTATTATTTCTCCTTGGTTTTTTCTTTTGTTAGGAAAGATATGTAGTTGTTAAATAAATTGTCAAGGCATATGATATTCGTAAACGCCGACCAACTGAAATAAACGCGAAAAGAAAAGGAGCAGTGCCATTTTTTTTATGCAACTTCCGATGCGAAGGTTATTCCTAGTTGGCAACGTTGCTTTGGTGGCACCGATACTTTTGATCGTTTATTTTTTTATACAGTTTTTAAGAAGTTGAAGCTTCGGTAATATGATATATACGTAACCATTAACTCAAAGAAACCAAAAAGAGCCACAGGAAATAAATTACAGTTTGTTTTTGTACTTTTATGAAAGTTTATAGACACGAGAAAAGAGTATTTTTGACTAGCTGGTCACCGCCGCGGCTGTTGGGTGCAGCGAGAGAAACCCGAAAGTTTTCAGTGTGGTGATGTCCGCAGTAGAGGTTGTACGTGGAGAAGTGCACTAACCGATCTTAAAAATTTTGTTTTACGACTTGTCAAGGACTGTGATAAACAACGACGACTCGAAATGATGGTGAGTTTGACCTTAATGCCTGTATTGGACTAACGCATATATCCTTCCCTTTTTTTCCCGGCTCTATTTGTAACTTTCTACGCCACACCTCAAAAATGTTGTGACAGAACGATACTCTGCTTTTAGTTTAAAAGTTCCTTCGGTGTCTAACTTAGATGCCTGTTCGTTAGGTAGAAAATACGAATAACCTTCTAAAGCGGTGTTTACGTTCTACGCTGTGAATTGATTTCTTCATGAATTATGGTATTTTAGTTGGTGGAATTTGGGTCAATTGAGCGTGTGGTCGCGCCTCTGTGTGCACGATGTATATCTATACATATATATTTATTGTTTGTACCTTTACAGAGCCACTTTTGTTACATTTACAAAGCTTATAAACAGTTGCAGAAGCAAATTAAAGGTCCCGTCTTCGAGTGAGACTATGTCAGGCTCAGAGTTCGGGATGAAAAAGTCATGAAGTTTATAAAGAGTTGATTGTATTGCTTAGTCATTTGTTCATATTTGGTTTGATTACTGATATTACAAGTCCAAAAGGAATTTTTTGTCCAGCATTTATCCTCGACAATCACAAAAGTGTTACGCCCTTTACAGGAAGTAAGAGAAAAATAAGAATAAGTGGAGAACTGAACGAATCATTTTGAAAGTCAGCGAAGTCGAGCGGGAAGGATCCATACGTATGTGTGTGTGACTAGAGTTAGCGGTTTCGTGACTTATCATGTGAACTATGTTATATATTATCTACTTCTTTCTCTCATCTTATTCCTTAGTTATTTATCAGTTTCTAACCTGTTTGGTTGAGATGTCGTTAACTGTCAACTGTTGCAATTTTCTTTAAAGAATGTTGTCAGTTACATTGTCTTTACTGAGAGGGATACGGTTGTGTGTGTGTGTGTGTTTTTTTTTATAAGGTATGTGGCTGTTTTCTCTCTCTCTCCCCCGCCCTCATGTGAGTCATGGTAATTATACGTCATCTGAACGATGTTATGTGGGAGGAGCAACTTTTTACTTTTTTTATTTTTGAAAATGCAGCGGGAGGGCGGGAGATGTGATGATTATTGAACGGAGTTTTAATCGCCGTAAGCAAGGTTGTTGAAGATTATCTGTACAGGCCGTAAAAGGGTATTGTTTGATCGGATGAACGAAAAAAAGGAAATTGCGCTTAGGTAGACATATCAGTAGAAAGACAAAAATGAACAATGGAAGTTTATTTTACTTAGAAATAAATATAGAACCGACATTACCTCACCAGACACCGAGAAAAATGCCTTGAGCATGATGCCAACACAGACTCAACATTGTCACGCTCTTGCCACATATATCTCGCTGTTGCTTCTTGGTAAAAATCAACGACCATGACTCGGACGGCTGTCATGGTTTTGACATCACATTCCTCTCTTCACATTGACGTAGCCTTATTTGATGTGATCTAACGTAATTCAGTCCATAACTTCCTGCCTGTCACTCTGGAGAGACTGTACAATCTGCTGTCTCCATGTAACGGCTGAATTCTCACGGGACATGCTATCATCTCCAGAGAGCATCATCTGTTGCTGTTAATATTCTGTATCCTGAGTTAGAACTTTATTGTACTAGGTCTAAACATATTTCCGTAAATACATCATTTATCCCAGTTATCAACTTTGTTTTTGTTCTATTATATGTTTATTCATATGTAGAAATTCTCCTACCGGTATTATCACGAACTTACCGATATAGTCTCCCTGACTTTGTGTGAATGTTGGTACTGTCAGAGATTGCAGCGTCTCTCTCTCTCTCTCTCTCTCTCTCTCTCTCTCTCTCTCTCTCTCTCTTTCATGGCGTCAACGACCTATGAAATTCGACACCAGAAAACTCAATAATGACTGTGTGTGTGAGTGTTAGAGGAAGAGAATTTCACTTCTTTGTAATTTGATAAAAAAGAGAACGAGGCTGAGACGCTTATTATTATTATTATTATTATTATTATTATTATTATTATTATTATTATTATGTAACAAATAAAAAGTCCATAAACTTCCTGTGTAAGTTTCAACCGTAAAGAATAGTTTGATCTGAAAAAAATAGTAGAAAATATAAATAAATAAATAAATAAATAAATAAATAAATAAATAAATAAATAACTGGAGTAATAAGTAAGCGAAACCAGTTAGGTACAGGAACGCGGTCGTTCAAAGTAATATATATATACACTTCCTTCCTTCAACATTGGCTGTCAACTTACGTAAACGAAACTTGAGGCGTGACAAGGAGAGAGAGAGAGAGAGAGAGAGAGAGAGAGAGAAGAGAGAGAAAGTGCCGAGATGCTCTTTTTATTAGGTCTTTGGGACTTGTAAGTCTTCTTTGCATGTAATTTGGGTCTTTGAAACTTGTAAGGCTTCTGTGCTTAGACGTTCTTCGCAGGAGTGACTCTAAACAACTGCGTCACCACCAACGTATAACGTCATCACCGGGTTTTGGTGAATTTTTGGTCATTTCGTTTCGTAAGTTCTTGTGTGTGAGAGAGAGAGAGAGAGAGAGAGAGAGAGACTATTCTGGGATACGGGTAATCAGTGGCTGTACCTTTACGCTCTTTTTACATGTTAATCATAACCTTCCTGACACTTCCTCTCTTCTTAGCTGGAGCGACTTTCCCCTCTCTCTCTCTCTCTCTCTCTCTCTCTCTCTCTCTCTCTCTCTCTCTCTCTCTCATAAACACGCAAACCCACGCATGTACATTCCAGAGGAAAAGGGAGAATAATTATCCCGCTGTAAAAGGTGATACAGAAGTATGCATGTATTAAATGGCTATATAAGCATAGTATCCTTGGGTATATATACTTTCTAGAAAGTTTTTTTTTTTTATTTTAACAGAAGAGTTGGTAGGTGAAGAGCTGTGTCGGTATAGATGTGAGTGAAACAAAGGTTATGGAACAGTTATGCGGATATTTATGAAAGAAGAGAAATGCTGTTACGTTGATCTAGAGAAACTTTTCAACATGCTAAAACTTCTATAAGAATATGAAGTTGGATGAGTGACTGGTTTGGAGTAAAAGTGGGTCTTGTTCTGAACAGTTTGCTTTCGGGGTTTTGTTTTTATTAATCTTCCAGTTGTGGGTTTTTAAGTTTCAGTAAAATAGGCCTACATTTTTTTTTTAAATAATTCTATCTGACACTTTCGAAATGAGAGGACAGCGTGCTGCAACATAGTCCACAGGATATGTTACATTAACCGTTATTCGCGGGATTTGTTAAAAAATGTTACATTTTGAATGTTAAGAATGAAACCGTGTACGTAGGTACATTGTTCTCCTCAGCCGCCCAGAGTCATAACGGGAGGAATTTTTGTGGTTAATTCATGAATTTTCTAGTCTCAAGTCGCTTTTGTTATTTAAGTTAGTTATTACTGGTTATTCTTTGTAGTTATTGATGCCTTCATCGCTTTTGTCATTACTGTTATTGTCAGTTAATTTCCTGTTAACTTAATAATTTCGTTTTGATTTTATTAAAATGCCATCCCTCGGACATTTTTCCAAATTTATGCAATTTAAAACCTCTCTGTGTTTTATCGAGGACAAATTTGGAGAGAGAGAGAGAGAGAGAGAGAGAGAGAGAGAGAGAGAGAGAGAGAGAGAGAGGATAATGTTCAAGTGAACGTAGGTGTGTGAAGTTTTTCTTCAAGTTCTGTTCAGGTAAATAGGAAGCCTGAAGGTTTAACTGTTTTTTACTTGTAGGTTGTGTATGGCATTGATTATGACGTCATCAAGTAGGTAGGTGGGCAGTGTGTACGGTGCTCCACCTGTAGGAATTACCTGTTATGTTTTTTATTGTTTTGAATTTATTTTTTATTCGTGTAGTCATTACACGTTTGATGATTTCTTCATTTATTGACTGATTTTTCTTTTACTATTTATTTTGTGAATATCTTGACTTATTATTCCTTGTTTTTATACCTGCGAATAGGCCTATATGTATGTATGTATGTATATATATATATAATTAATATTAGAGAGAGAGAGAGAGAGAGAGAGAGAGAGAGAGAGAGAGAGAGAGAGAGAGAGAGAGAGAGAGAGAGAGCGCTTGAGGCTTGCCTGCCCCGAGCTATTTAAAGAATTACAGAAACAAAATATTTCACAGAGAACCACGGCTAACTAGATTATTATCTTATAATTTTCCCTACCTTGTAATCTGAGAAATCTCCAAGATCGGGGAGGACCCTTCCCTCCCCCACTCCAAAAAATAAATGTCTTTTCCTTCATTCAGTCATTCGTGGAAGTTCCTTTCTTATATATTCCAACATTAGACCTATGCAAAAGCTACCGTTGAACAGATAAGCATCTTATGTTAGGTCTAGTGTGGTTGAAGTTCCTGTATCATATATTGCAACATTAGACCTATGCAAAAGCTCCGTTGAACAGAGAAGCAGCTTATGTTAGGTCTAGTGTGGTTGAAGTTCCTGTTTACGTGAATTTCCTTAAAGGAGAAAGTGGACGTGGGAACCTGGGGGAAGATTTAGGTTAAATTAGAAATAAAGCTTACTGAAGGCTCATTTATCGGAGTGAATATATTATTTCAGGTCGTTGGTGTGTAATTCTTAATTGGAGATGCTTTTTGAAGTTGTAATTAAATATTACGTGTATGGAAGGTTCTTATAATACATATTTATGAGCAGTGAATAATATCAGAAACCAGATTATCTCTAGATTATATTTGGTGAATCTGGTTGCATCCGCAATCTGGGTGGTAGTAAGAGAAGAGAGAGAGAGAGAAAGGGAGAGAGAGAGAGAGAGATTTAGTAACACACATGAGCAAGGAGGTAGTAAAATATTTATCGTGGAGAAAAAGAAAAGTTAACGAGAAAAGTAAAGTAAAAACTTCTTCTTTGTTTGGTCTAATCACAGGGCGGGAGAATCTCACGTGACGAAAAAGAGCGAGTTTCCCTGTTATGCATCAAAAGGCCGTGATGAAAGAGACTCTCTCTCTCTCTCTCTCTCTCTCTCTCTCTCTCTCTCTCTCTCTCTCTCTCTCTCTCTCTTCTTCTTCTTCTTCTTCTTCTTCAATTTTCATGTTAATAATGCCAGCCTCTCCCCATCTTAGGAGTTTATTCTCTCTCTCTCTCTCTCTCTCTCTCTCTCTCTCTCTCTCTCTCTCTCTCTCTCTCTCTTCTTCTTTCTTCTTCTTCAGTTTTCATTAAATAATACCACCCTCTCCCCATCTTAGTATTATTCTCTCTATCTCTCTCTTCTTCTTCTTCTTCTTCTTCATGTTAACAACGCCACCCTCTCCCCCATCTTAGGAATTTATTCTCTCTCTCTCTCTCTCTCTCTCTCTCTCTCTCTCTCTCTCTCTCTCTCTCTCTCTCTCTGGGTAACTCAGGAATCAATTTCATCCTCAGGAGTTTATTCCGTCCTCAGGATTGTAGTGTAGGTCTACAGCTTTTGAGTGTATTCCTTCTAAAATCGATTATTTCATTGTCACCTAAGGAGGTAATTCATTTCACAATAACAAAATTTATTTTCATGTTAATTCGTGAGTTTTAATTCCCTTCTCATTTTACCTATTTACAGTAGTTCCTCGACGTCGGAGCTTATTCCCAGCTTCGGAATTTGTTTCCTTCCAACTAGAGAATTTATTTCCCTCCCCTCCTCAGGAATTTCCTCCCCTCCAGCTGAGGCGTTTACGCCTTAAGGGAACTCTCCCTCTTCCCGTTTGGTGGCGTCCTCTAAGTGCCCGCTTTAAATGATTTTCTTTCCTTCCTTGAGAGACGGGGATAAGGAAATAAAAATTTTAAAAATATAGTGTTGGATAGTAAGAATTGTATACTAATATTTCCTAAACGTTTTCGCTAGTGAGCGAGAATTAAGTTAATAAAACAACAAATAATTTGAGCCGCGTTTGATCATCCCAGAGAAATGTGGCGAACCTCAATATCCCTTCCAAGAAATGCACACACATTTTGTTACGTATAATGTATAATTCTATCCGATAGACCGGCTTCTTGCAGAGATGGGATATTGCAAGAAACACATAGATGAATTTACGAGAGAATATCAAACCTTGCCTGGTCAAGGTCAAGAAACAATACCGATTTGAGCCATGCGAAGATTCCCATTTTCTGCAGAGGAAATCTGATTAAGCAGAGGATTATGTGCCTGCATTATCTTTATGCACATGCGCAAAAGGAACTTATTCTGGTATGAGATTTCAGATATGCTTGAGCCCTGCTTGGAACTAGTGACCAGTGGTCCTGCACAATTGAAGGATTTAGAATTTGAATGAAAGAGGTAAAGTATACGAAGAGAGGGAGATACAATTTCATTAGGCCTATCTTCCAACAGAGAACACAAAGCTGGTATCATGGCAGAGGGATAGGTGGCAACATGCACCTGAGAAGCCATGTATAACTCATGGACATTTCCGATTGTTTACTCTGTAAGTTGTGTAGTCTAACAGGAAACATCTAATTTACTGTATAAAAGAAACCAATTAAAGAAGAGTCTTGCCAGTTAGAAGAACAATACCATTGTACTTGCAAGGACGAACTTATCCAACTGTGACTCGGAAAAGTTGTTTAAGAGGGAAATGGAGAGATCTAAACATGACAGACACACGCATTAATATATATACAGTATGTTTGAATCTCTATAATTCTCTAGACACTCTAGCAGACTAGTAATATTTTATGATTTACTGATGTTTTTTTGCTAGCGGAACACAACTGGTTTTTTACACGAAGACCCCAGACCTGTCTCGCCTCTCTAGACCGAGGGGCAAAGATAACAAGATTCATCTCCAGTGGTTTTTCCGTCTTAATGCCAAACTGGTATGATTTCCCTTCACCCGAAAAGGGTCTCGTTTTGTACAGTAGAAAGTGGTTAGACTGCTGTATCGAAATTTCCTCCTCTCTCTCTCTCTCTCTCTCTCTCTCTCTCTCTCTCTCTCTCTCTCTCTCTCTCTCTCTCTCTCTCTCTCTCTATTCATATTTGATACTTAACAGAGAATGTATCTGGCTGTTGAAGAATTATGCAATGTTTACTCCCACGATAAAAAAAAAATAAATTGCTTGAACTTTCAAAGTGGATACCTGCCATCTGGCAGATGTACCAAGCCTACCATTTGTAATTGGCTCTGCCTCTTGTTAAATTTAAATCAAACAGCTCATAATTTTCCCCCTTTGATTTAATCTTCGTGACCGTTAGACATGATTCACGATCACCTCTCGGCGAGGAACGTGAGGAATTGAAATGAACGAGAGTAGACTTGGCGAGATTTTGATTGAGTGCGTTCCTACGTTCACGTTTCTGAGTAGAGAGTTGTTCAGGCTTGACGCGGAAATCAGAATTGTTTTTCTTTTGTTTTTGCTTAAAATAAGTTTTTAAAAGATTATATACTTTAGTTGTGTTTATAGGTCTAGCTATATTCCTTCCAATAATTAGTTTTGGGAGGGAAGCAGGTTCTAGAATTAGTTTTATTAGGGTTAATTAAATGTTTTTAAACATTAGACCTATGTGGTTTCCATTCTCACTGTAATAATCCTAAAATTAATGAAATATATATCCGGTTAGTCTATAGTATAGGCTTAGTTATGTTGCTTCAAATCAAAGGTTGATTTCATGTATTTTTAAACATTAGACCCATGCGGAAATTCCATTCTCACTGGAATCATCGTAAAATTAATCAAATATTTACAAGATTTGTTGCATTGTTGCACTGTCATTCGAGGACTGAGCGTTATCTGTAGATCCGTGTGAAAGGTGTTTCCAAGAAACAAACCTGATTGCCTTTAGACACACACACACAACTAAGCTGTGAATGGATGTGCTGTGCAGCAGACGAAGGGTGACGCCTACGATTAGAAAGTGGGTGATGAACGTGCTGTGTTTGGAGGGTGAAGAAAGAGGAGGGAGTGGGGGTTGTTGCCTGGATGGTGTCAGAGATGGGAGATTTGATTGGAAAGGGAGGGGCGAATTAGAAGTGTGATGGGAAGTGGAACATTGTACTTGTATTGGTAGTTTATTTATTCTTAGATGCATGGAAAGAAGAATGCTGTAAAAACATGTTACCTGTTGATAAGGCATTGCTGCAAAAACTAGCTGGTATCGGCCTAGGGTTTAAATGCTTAATGCTTGATTACTGTCGTAAGCATTGTTAAGTTTTGTATGCGATACACGGAGCTCTGCCGCTTTTGCGTATCGCGGTACAAGCTATGCGATTTAATTTAATTGCTGGCATTAGATCTTAAGTACTCTTAAGGAGGTCAATTATAGAAGGTGATTTCGATCGCAACCTCTTGACTGTTTTCCCGCCCGCACGTGCTCCTAAACTTCCGGTCTTTTGATTTCGGCGACAGTTGACGTTAATTAGACGCACAAATTGCGTAGGTCTTTTTAATAACCTCTAGATAATGATTTTGTGCATTTTTATATATGGTTTTGTTAATAGGTACAACTTAAAGAATGTTCTTATAGAACTTTTAGATTTTGACCACCCGAGATGATACAGGCATAAGATTGATATAGGTCTAAGCCTGTTTGTTTAATTCTCTGTAGACATTTATACGCCGTATGTTATGTATATAACAATCACATATTTATATGTATGTTAGTATTATGTCCGTTTTTCATTATTTAGTCAACATAAGCTTTTTTTATATATTGTGGCTACAATCTCTCGTGAAGATAAAATTGGCATCGCTGATTTCATCCAAGAGAGATGGCAGCATCAATACACCGAGTCTATTGAATAGAATTACCCTTTTATAACCTGATTTGCTGAACATGTCGAGAGCATTGTAGCCGTCGGCGACAAGCGGTACAGCCAGTTTGCTAGGGAAAGTGCTCTCTCTCTCTCTCTCTCTCTCTCTCTCTCTCTCTCTCTCTCTCTCTCTCTCTCTCGCAGCCTGTCTAGACCATCATCCCATCAGGTTGTCTGTTAAGTTTGTAGCATAAAATCCCAAAGTGAAACCGTACTGTAGTAGAATGTTGCTTCAAACATTTTCTTTTTATTTCTTTTTTTATACTCAGCTGGCAATAACACGAACTCACATTCTTTCAGGAACGTTTAAACGTCTCACATGCACGTACAGGCATTCCTGTCATTTAAAAGAGTCTGGGGAAGGTACTTTTTAAAAGGCCGTCTGAATGACGGAGGTGCCAGGGAGGTATTGCTGCCTCTCTCTCTCTCTCTCTCTCTCTCTCTCTCTCTCTCTCTCTCTCTCTCTCTCTCTCTCTCTCGTACATGTTTTGTATTAGTTTAATAGATTTTTACTAGTATACAGCAGAATTTTCAATAAAAGTTATTCAGTGTTAAGAAAATCTGCATCCTTTCATTACTCCATTTTGACAGCAAGTAGGTGTACGTTGTTTTTGGTGGTAAGTTTTTCCTTTGTTTGATTTTTGCAATTTCTACTTCATTCTGAGCTGGCAAAAGCAAGAGAATATCTAATGCAGTGCTCATTGCAATGCAAATCACAATGTGTTCATTTATATTCGAGAAACGCGTCAGTTGCGCAATGTGGCAGGCGATAGGTGTGTGATACTACCATTCTGTATGCGTCATACATATAGCATCTATTAACACCCGTATCGAGTGAAGGCAGATTTAAGTTGTATATCTAGACTTAATCAGTCAGTGATTGTAAGTACATTATCTTTAACTAGGCATGAAGTAGATAAGAGACGGCGGTTATCGAAGGATGCTATAAAAGTAGAATATGAAGTAATTCTTGAAGATAATGACTAATAGCTGCTATCTGAGTGAACACTGCCCTTCGGTTGACAGATGGCGCTAGTACTAGCTCCTCAGAACACGGCGGCAGAGATTGTTGACGTTTAGGGGTTAATTGACCATTGATGGGAAAAAAAGGAGGAAAGGGGGGTGGGGGAGAATGCGTACTGCCAATAGGTGAAAGAGGAAAAGGGCTATCTCGATTGTTTGCCAGCCCTTTCTCCTGGAAGTGGCCGGGCAGATGTTCGAAGAGGTCATACCCGCCTGTCTGTTTACGTTCGTCTGTCTTGACGCCACATGATTCTTCTGTCTTGTAATTTTGCATTTCACAGGGGGTAGTTTATTGCCATGTTTTAGACTGACTCTCTCTCTCTCTCTCTCTCTCTCTCTCTCTCTCTCTCTCTCTCTCTCTCTCTCTCTCTCTCAATTGTTTTGGTTCTTGTAAAGTTATTCATATATTACGCTTTTTAGACATGCTGCCATCGTAAGAAATTTTGACTATTTGATGTTGGCACTATAAGTAAGTTATACACTATATATATGTGTATATATATGTGTGTGTGTATATATGTGACACCTTTATTTTTAACTAAGACAATAGACTGTTTTCGATGTGGTTGACAAATCTTTGAAATTATCCTCTAATCATTTCTATTTTTATAAGGACAGAATTTGTGTGTTTTGTAATTTTAGATACAACTTGCACAGCCCAGTGTCCCGTCCCAATTTTAAATAGTCCACGAGTTCACTGTCTCAGAAAAATCTTATCCAAAACTTGTACCCCTTACCAAGGATTTAATAATAATAATAATAATAATAATAATAATAATAATAATATTATTATTATTATTATTATTATTATTATTATTATTATTATTATTATTCAGGAGATTAATCCTGTTCATATTGAACAAGCTTACAGAGGCCACTGACTTCCAAAGAATATAGTGTTCATTAGAAAGAAGTAACAGCAGATAATAGGAAACAGAAAGGAGAGATGAGTTATTAGAAAAAAAAAAATATTAAAGAGAAATAGCAAAGTTTGACAGCAAAGTTCTCTTGTATCTTCGGTACATCTTCAGGTAGAAGATACAAGATTGGGAGTTACATCTTCAGGTAAGAAGATTGAGGGATGTAAGATTGGGAATGTAGAAGTATAGAAGATACAAGATAAAAAGATTAGGGAATGTAGAAAACACAAGTTGTGGGATGTAGAAAACAGAGGATTAGGGAATGTAGAAGATACAAGATTGGGCGGAAGTAGAAGACAGAAGATTAGGGAATGTTGAAGACACAAGTTGGCGGGTGTAGAAGATACAAGATTAGGGAATGTAGAAGATACAAGATTAGGGGAATGTAGAAGACACAAGTTTAGGGAATGTAGAGGACACAAGTTGGGGTTGTAGAAGACAGAAGATTAGGGAATGTAGAGGACACAAGATTAGGGAATGTAGAGGACACAAGATTAGGGAATGTAGAAGATACAAGATTGAGGGATGTAGAAGACAGAAGATTAGGGAATGTAGATTATACAAGATTAGGGAATGTAGAGGACACAAGATTAGGGAATGTAGAAGACACAAGTTGGTTGGTGTAGAAGACAGAAGATTAGGGAATGTAGAAGATACAAGATTGGGGGATGTAGCAGACACAAGATTGGGGAACGTAGAAGATACAAGATTAAGGAATGTAGAGGACACAAGATTGGGGCATGTAGGAGTAGATACAAGGGATAAAAGATTGCGGAATGTAGAAGATAGAAGATACAAGATCGAGAGATGTAGAAGATACAAGATACGGGGATGTAAAAGATACAAGAGAAGATACAAGTTAGAAGATACGAGATTTGGGAGATGGCCCATAGCAGCTACTATGTGGCAGACATGTGGTACGACAGGTGTCAGTAGCAGGACAGCATATGCGTAAAATTAGGTCGCTGTTTGTGCGTTTTGTTCCTTTGGCGTTTGTTTGGCTTTTTTTTGTTTTTGTCTCTGAGAGCATTGATGATCTGTGCAGGCTTGGTTTGTGATGAGATGGTGATGATAATGATTATAATGACGATAATAGGAACAGTTAGAGCAATAGTATTAATAATGAGGGTGATTTTAGTATGCTATACCATTAATGATATCAGAACCTCAGATGATAATAATAATAATAATAAATAATAATAATAATAATAATAATAATAATAATAGTAAGTTATAGTAATAGTGGTAATAATTGGGGTGACGATAGTTAAAAAAAAAAGACAGTGTTGTCAGGGAGGAGAGAGAGAGATAATTATAATAACAAATTCATACATTGTCGCTAGAAAAAAGTTAATGATAATATAACGACAAATTCCATATATTTATTATTTTAAATTATTCAAAATATGACAGAGGAAAGTGAAAGTCCGGAAATGACTTTATATAAAATACGATAAGTTTCCTCGATCAGCTCAAATTATTTGAGAATTTAACCGAGCTATTTTTTTTTCCTCACCTGAGCTGTTCCAATATTCTGTTTTCTTAGGGCACGCTGCAGTGGTTATGAAAAATGATTGCGGAAGTCAGGTCAAAGAGTGGGTTCTGGGCAGGTAATGGATACTTTTAATGAAATATGGGTTATGTCGCTTTAAATACATATGTGTACACACCCATACACGTATACATACATGTATATATACATACATACATTCGGTCAGGATTTACAACCATTTTTTTTATTTCCTTGCCTTGTATATTTTGATATACCTTATATATATATATATATATATATATATATATATATATATATATATATATATATGTATGTGTGTGTGTGTGTGTGTGTGTGTAAAGATGAAAAACTACATGGATGACTCGAGAGTGACGCAGCCAAATTCCGTCCCTTGCTCTTGTTAATAGTGAAGAAACTGGAAATTTCTTGAGTAATTCCGAGTAATTTGCCGGTTTATTTTTTTATTTTTTCACACACCCCGAAATGGTCTTGTTTTCTGAGACTTATTGAAATTCTATTTTGCTTTTAAATGAGAGTTCATTCAGTTTGGGTACATTAACATGTTGAATTTTCGTAGATATTTTTATAATATCGTCTGTCCCTGTTGTAAATATTCATAAGAAAATAGTCTTTTGTCTGCAACAATCATCTTCAATTATTTTCAACAGGTCGGTGTTGCAGAGTTGTTAAAAGAAAGTTGTTGCAACTTAGTAAGATCGTGTTGTTATTGCTGTTGTTGTTTTAATGTATTTTACGTACCTCTGTATATTTTATGATGTTTGCATATCTACACATATCTACACAATACAGTACACAGGCGTGGTGTATTTCTAAGAGCTTATTTTGGCGTTGTGTTTTGTGTAGTATCTGATAATCAAACGAAAGACAGAGAGAGCTACTGATGATAGGTTACAGTTTGACAGTCAGTATTTTCCAATCAGTTCAGATTCCCGACACTCAGTCATTCTTGTCTCCAGTCTCTCTCTCTCTCTCTCTCTCTCTCTCTCTCTCTCTCAGAATTGAAACTAGGGTGAAAGTGCGAGGCACTAATATTATCGGTAAATAATTATCATTATGTATTATTTGGTAACACGTTGTTATTGTTGTGTATTATAAGATTACACGTGTTTCAGAACCTAAAACTAGTATATATTTAAATGTGGTTATTTAGGCTGATGCTTGATGCGATGGATATAATACCTATGTATTAAAATGCACGATGCGAAACGCTTTGTATTCTTAGCATAAAGATCATATTCCCTGCGTCAGGCCGCGTCTTGCATGTAGCAAGGAACTCTGTAGTGTACTTAATGAATAGCATTGATAGTTTATATACTTCGCTTTAAATATTATTTATGTAATCATTTGCCATCAAGACAGGATTCATTATTACGTCAAAATTACAAGTACGGAGATAGGAAAAAATATAATTTAAGAGAGGCTCATTTCGCATCTATGTATACTTGCAAGTTTCATCGTAATATTTATATTATTTCCTGTTATATGTTTATTTTATGTCAAAATTCTTTAGAAAACATGATGGCCTTCCCTTTATCCAGGAATGTAAGAAATGTGTGCTGAATATTTGTAATGTTAAAAAAAAAAAAGCTGGTAAGCATTTCCACCAGCTATTTAGGCCTAACAGGTAGATGTGTGTGTGTGTGTGTGTGTGTGTGTGTGTGTGTGTTGTACTGGGGTTGGGCCTAGACAGGAAAATGCATCCTCATGCCTTAACATTTTATGAGAAAAGGAAGGTGTTTTCTGGGTATGCGCAAATGTCAAGTGATAGTAAACCGGGCTTCACCGTTGTCAGTTCTGGGTCGATTTTTTCGTCGATGAGCTGTTGTTGGGCATGACACAGCTCTTCAAGGAAGCTTGAACTAGTTTCGGTTTTGATATTTCCAAAAGAGATTGGAATAATATCAACTTCAGTCGCGCTGAAGCTGTGAAAGTGGAGACCATTGTCTTGAGCTAGTACTAACTGAACGCAACGTCTCTTGTAAAAGTTGTCACTTGTGGCGGTAGTACTAACTGAACGCAACGTCTCTGTAAGAGGTTGTCACTTGTGGTGCTTGTAAGTCACTTTTATAAGTTGAATTGGCAGTGATTATTATACTTTTGCCAAGGTTGTTGTATCCCACTTGCTTCGGAAGCGCTAATTGCTTCGTCAACATGTTCATCACCCTATGCTGTGTCTTGCAGATGTTTCGTACTTAGGTGCCAAACCCAGTTTTGTATCATGGCTCTAAATACCACATTCATTAGCCGTGATTGCTTTCAATCTTAACGAGAGGGGTTGGGGGGAGAAAGAGCGAGTGAGAGTTGCTACGATTGAGGACCGTTGGTTGTGTTCATTATTCAACATAGTACTTTAAAAAAAAAAACGTAAATAAAAGTACGTAAGCAAAGAACACTTTCTTACAACAAAGCCGGTTTCTTTGCGCAAAAAACTGAACAAGCCATTTAAGGATCCAATCGGCGATTGTGTACGGAGAAATTTTCGCAGAATGGATGAGTAGGTGAGAGTTAGCGGCAGTACTTTTAGGGGAAATGGTAAGGGTGGGGTGGGGAGGGGTGTGGTGTTTCTGGGAGATTGTTAAGTTGGTGGGGGATGTGGGAAGGGGGGGATAGGCACGGAATAGCGGTTCTCGTGGTCTTGGCGGGAAGCGAGCCATCAGATTGGCGATGAAAAGAGAAAAACTTAAGTAGAAATGAGAGGTGAGGCATTGTATGCGTATGTTGAAGCCCCCTGCGTATGCCCTATAAGGACTTGGTATGCCCTCTCTTTTACGGGTCATGGCACCTGACATTTGCCGTGTTTTTAATCGCGTAAAAAGGGATTCTAAGGTGATGGTCAAGTGGTCTCTCATTCTGTCCGGCGTCTTAAATGCTCGGTGCACCTGAGGACGAGTTTTTTTTTATTTCCTTTTGTAGGCTACTTTCACCCTCTACAAGATGTCCATAAATTGTTTTGTTTTTATATCCCATTGTACTTTTAGGTTTTGATAGTAACCGTTGGGACCATTTAAGGTAGAAATGTATGGTAAGTAGATGCACCTGGTTCGCTGCGCGGTTGAAAGTATTTTAATGATATAAAAAAATCATTGACAGAGAGATAGGAGAGGTATTGGAGACGTTTTAATAGATAACTCTTCGTTCTTTCTTATAAACCAAGACGTCCCCAAAGGGAAATCAGCCTGCGGAGAGAGAAACAAGCTATAGGAAAAAGGGATAAATGAATAAATGCAAGGGAATAGAAAATAAAACCGATACACCTGATATTCAGGAAAAGTCAGCAGAGAGCAGAAATGATTTTGTTCCTCGTTATCATGGTTCATCGGTGGTTTCGATTTTGGTACCACATTGTCAGCTGGAACAACAACAAGAAACAATTGCCTGAGATACGGTTAGCAGTACTGGTGGCCCATTAGGTGGTTGAGGGGGGGGCGAGGGGAAAGTATCGCGGAACATTCCCGTTTCGTTTCGTTCTGTAAATTTCCTTTATTTTTTTTAGTCTGGAAAGTCTGTGATATCATTTATTCGCAGAACAATAGAAACTCACTGCTGCTGTTGCGCCCAAAGGTTCGTTAAACACGCTGTAAACACAACAGTTAACCACTCATGCGCTTGAGAGAGAGAGCTTCATGACCCGTCTCTCGCTCCTTCGCGCTCGGATGCACATTTGAAAAGGCTGATTGGCGCAGCGCTGCTGGTGCTGCTAATATGGCTTCCTTTCGGTGTTTTCTGACGATGCTGTTTCTGCTGCTAAGTTTGGTCTAGGCGGTGCCCAAAATATCCTCCAATTTTTATTTTTTGCATGTTCGTTTTCAGGCTGAGATAACACAAGCCCACTGGAGGCTTTAGCTATAGGCTTTGAAAAGTCATCTGCCAAATCACACTGATATTAGCGGTTGTAATTTCTTCTAATCCAGTTTGATCTGGGATTATCGGTCATTGGTCTTTCCAGTTATTCTGATAATCTCATAATCTTGCCTTTCCTCGAGGCAAGATCCGGTCCCCTATTTGTGTGGAGATTGCAATTTCGTTAATTATTATTATTATTATTATTATTATTATTATTATTATTATTATTATTATTATTATTATTATTATTATTATTATCTCATGGCCTGGTGCGTGTTATCACACGTAAGCTTCATATTATATATATATATATATATATATATATATATATATATATATATATATATATATTATATATTTATATTTATATATAATATAAAGATACACAAATTAAGTGTGTATGTGTGATATCAAGCACCAGTCCATGAAACAACAACAATAATAATAATAATAATAATAATAAACTCCACGAAACTATATACAGGAAGTAATAAAAGACCAACAAGCAATAGACAACAAAGAACCCGGATAGAAGTAAGCAGAAGAATAAGAGGAAAACGCCGGTTTCCAATCTCGACAAGAATGGAACAATCGCTCCGCCATAATAAAGACAGCCGGGTTTTATTTTCAGGAAGACACGCGATTGCATTATTGTCTCACAGTCCTTTTGGGTGGTCCTTTGCTAGACTTACGAACCCGGTTTTGGGGGAAAGGAAAGTACACATCCGCGTGTTTCCGGACTTGACTTTAGGCCTATGCAAGAATATGAGTGTTGGATGATTCGCAACAGCAGGCTGACATTTGGATACAAGTGCCGGATACAGATACGTGGAAACTTAACTCTAGGCCTATACAAGAATATGAATGTTGGTTGATTGGCAACAGTAGGCAGGGCATGCAAATGCGCGTAAACTTAACTTTAGCCTTATGCAAGAATATAAACGTTGGTCTTCACACCTCTGAAGAAATGGTAACTGTAGGCCTATGCAAGAATATGATTATCACTCTTGAGCCTACGAAGAAAAGGAATTTTTATATGATTATTTAACTGCAAACCCTCAGGAAGACAGGTTAAAACTCCATGCTTATAAGCCACCTGGGCCAATGCTTTCCGGTTCGCCTAAATTGCAATGTTTGTTTACCTGCAAAGGAAGAGTCAGTGAAACTAGGCCTAGTGTGTAGAAGTAACAACCACAGTGTTGAAAAGGGCCTCACAGCAGCTTAGATGTTTTGTGCTACTTCTAATGATATTCAGAGAGAGAGAGAGAGGGGGTGGGGGTGGGGAAGGGAGTTAGGGACCGATGGAATTAAGTCCCTTTCTCTTTCCGCGGATCACTACTGTACCATCCAGGAAGTGTCTCTCTCCCTCTTCTTCTTCTTCTTCTTCTTCTTCTTCTTCTTCTTCTTCTTCTTCTTCTTCCATTCGTACGGTTTTGTTCGATCTGTTTATTTTAGGTTGCGAAGCTTTCAAATAATAATTTTTACAATTGCTGAGCAAAGATCTGCCGTGCTCATTTTAACAATTCTTATACTGTACCTCATTCTTGCGTATGCTGGACATGGATATTATTATTATTATTATTATTATTATTATTATTATTATTATTATTATTATTATTATTATTATTATTATTATTATCTGAACAGAACTGCAATCATAATGAAAGTAATACCACCAAAACAACGCCATGTCAACACAACTCTAGTCTAGAAAAACTCCATTTCTGACCCACCATTAAACAAATCCTGAGAACGTGTTGATAACAACCCCACATTAAAAAGTAAATAAAAAAAAAAAGCATAATATAGGGCGGACCTCTTAACGTGAAGCGGA